>NW_028154058.1:100000-132500 GCF_964211835.1 Anser anser | reverse complement strand
ATCAAAAAGTGCTCTCAGCGGAAGCCTTTGGGTACACCTGAACTCCCTGGGGGAGCCTTTACGCAACCCCACACTCAACAGGACTCTGCGTCTTCACTCTTTCCTAACAACCCTAAACATAACCCTAACCGCAACAAGAAGCTGAACCCGAGTTAGACCCGAAAAAACACGTACGGTGCCACTTTCTGCCATCAAAAAGTGCTCTCAGCGGAAGCCTTTGGGTACACCTGAACTCCCTGGGGGAGCCTTTACGCAACCCCACACTCAACAGGACTCTGCGTCTTCACTCTTTCCTAACAACCCTAAACATAACCCTAACCGCAACAAGAAGCTGAACCCGAGTTAGGCCCGAAAAAACACGTACGGTGCCACTTTCTGCCATCAAAAAGTGCTCTCAGCGGAAGCCTTTGGGTACACCTGAACTCCCTGGGGGAGCCTTTACGCAACCCCACACTCAACAGGACTCTGCGTCTTCACTCTTTCCTAACAACCCTAAACATAACCCTAACCGCAACAAGAAGCTGAACCCGAGTTAGACCCGAAAAAACATGTACGGTGCCACTTTCTGCCATCAAAAAGTGCTCTCAGCGGAAGCCTTTGGGTACACCTGAACTCCCTGGGGGAGCCTTTACGCAACCCCACACTCAACAGGACTCTGCGTCTTCACTCTTTCCTAACAACCCTAAACATAACCCTAACCGCAACAAGAAGCTGAACCCGAGTTAGACCCGAAAAAACACGTACGGTGCCACTTTCTGCCATCAAAAAGTGCTCTCAGCGGAAGCCTTTGGGTACACCTGAACTCCCTGGGGGAGCCTTTACGCAACCCCACACTCAACAGGACTCTGCGTCTTCGCTCTTTCCTAACAAACCTAAACATAACCCTAACCGCAACAAGAAGCTGAACCCGAGTTAGACCCGAAAAAACACGTACGGTGCCACTTTCTGCCATCAAAAAGTGCTCTCAGCGGAAGCCTTTGGGTACACCTGAACTCCCTGGGGGAGCCTTTACGCAACCCCACACTCAACAGGACTCTGCGTCTTCACTCTTTCCTAACAACCCTAAACATAACCCTAACCGCAACAAGAAGCTCAACCCGAGTTAGACCCGAAAAAACACGTACGGTGCCACTTTCTGCCATCAAAAAGTGCTCTCAGCGGAAGCCTTTGGGTACACCTGAACTCCCTGGGGGAGCCTTTACGCAACCTCACACTCAACAGGACTCTGCGTCTTCACTCTTTCCTAACAACCCTAAACATAACCCTAACCGCAACAAGAAGCTCAACCCGAGTTAGACCCGAAAAAACACGTACGGTGCCACTTTCTGCCATCAAAAAGTGCTCTCAGCGGAAGCCTTTGGGTACACCTGAACTCCCTGGGGGAGCCTTTACGCAACCCCACACTCAACAGGACTCTGCGTCTTCACTCTTTCCTAACAACCCTAAACATAACCCTAACCGCAACAAGAAGCTGAACCCGAGTTAGGCCCGAAAAAACACGTACGGTGCCACTTTCTGCCATCAAAAAGTGCTCTCAGCGGAAGCCTTTGGGTACACCTGAACTCCCTGGGGGAGCCTTTACGCAACCCCACACTCAACAGGACTCTGCGTCTTCACTCTTTCCTAACAACCCTAAACATAACCCTAACCGCAACAAGAAGCTCAACCCGAGTTAGACCCGAAAAAACACGTACGGTGCCACTTTCTGCCATCAAAAAGTGCTCTCAGCGGAAGCCTTTGGGTACACGTGAACTCCCTGGGGGAGCCTTTACGCAACCCCACACTCAACAGGACTCTGCGTCTTCGCTCTTTCCTAACAACCCTAAACATAACCCTAACCGCAACAAGAAGCTGAACCCGAGTTAGACCCGAAAAAACACGTACGGTGCCACTTTCTGCCATCAAAAAGTGCTCTCAGCGGAAGCCTTTGGGTACACCTGAACTCCCTGGGGGAGCCTTTACGCAACCCCACACTCAACAGGACTCTGCGTCTTCACTCTTTCCTAACAACCCTAAACATAACCCTAACCGCAACAAGAAGCTGAACCCGAGTTAGACCCGAAAAAACATGTACGGTGCCACTTTCTGCCATCAAAAAGTGCTCTCAGCGGAAGCCTTTGGGTACACCTGAACTCCCTGGGGGAGCCTTTACGCAACCCCACACTCAACAGGACTCTGCGTCTTCACTCTTTCCTAACAACCCTAAACATAACCCTAACCGCAACAAGAAGCTGAACCCGAGTTAGACCCGAAAAAACACGTACGGTGCCACTTTCTGCCATCAAAAAGTGCTCTCAGCGGAAGCCTTTGGGTACACCTGAACTCCCTGGGGGAGCCTTTACGCAACCCCACACTCAACAGGACTCTGCGTCTTCGCTCTTTCCTAACAAACCTAAACATAACCCTAACCGCAACAAGAAGCTGAACCCGAGTTAGACCCGAAAAAACACGTACGGTGCCACTTTCTGCCATCAAAAAGTGCTCTCAGCGGAAGCCTTTGGGTACACCTGAACTCCCTGGGGGAGCCTTTACGCAACCTCACACTCAACAGGACTCTGCGTCTTCACTCTTTCCTAACAACCCTAAACATAACCCTAACCGCAACAAGAAGCTGAACCCGAGTTAGACCCGAAAAAACACGTACGGTGCCACTTTCTGCCATCAAAAAGTGCTCTCAGCGGAAGCCTTTGGGTACACCTGAACTCCCTGGGGGAGCCTTTACGCAACCCCGCACTCAACAGGACTCTGCGTCTTCACTCTTTCCTAACAACCCTAAACATAACCCTAACCGCAACAAGAAGCTGAACCCGAGTTAGACCCGAAAAAACACGTACGGTGCCACTTTCTGCCATCAAAAAGTGCTCTGAGCGGAAGCCTTTGGGTACACCTGAACTCCCTGGGGGAGCCTTTACGCAACCCCACACTCAACAGGACTCTGCGTCTTCACTCTTTCCTAACAACCCTAAACATAACCCTAACAGGAACAAGAAGCTCAACCCGAGTTAGACCTGAAAAAACACGTACGGTGCATCTTTCTGCCATCAAAAAGTGCTCTCAGCGGAAGCCTTTGGGTACACGTGAACTCCCTGGGGGAGCCTTTACGCAACCCCACACTCAACAGGACTCTGCGTCTTCACTCTTTCCTAACAACCCTAAACATAACCCTAACCGCAACAAGAAGCTGAACCCGAGTTAGACCCGAAAAAACACGTACGGTGCCACTTTCTGCCATCAAAAAGTGCTCTCAGCGGAAGCCTTTGGGTACACCTGAACTCCCTGGGGGAGCCTTTACGCAACCCCACACTCAACAGGACTCTGCGTCTTCACTCTTTCCTAACAACCCTAAACATAACCCTAACCGCAACAAGAAGCTGAACCCGAGTTAGACCCGAAAAAACACGTACGGTGCCACTTTCTGCCATCAAAAAGTGCTCTCAGCGGAAGCCTTTGGGTACACCTGAACTCCCTGGGGGAGCCTTTACGCAACCCCACACTCAACAGGACTCTGCGTCTTCACTCTTTCCTAACAACCCTAAACATAACCCTAACCGCAACAAGAAGCTGAACCCGAGTTAGACCCGAAAAAGCACGTACGGTGCCACTTTCTGCCATCAAAAAGTGCTCTCAGCGGAAGCCTTTGGGTACACCTGAACTCCCTGGGGGAGCCTTTACACAACCCCACACTCAACAGGACTCTGCGTCTTCACTCTTTCCTAACAACCCTAAACATAACCCTAACCGCAACAAGAAGCTGAACCCGAGTTAGACCCGAAAAAACACGTACGGTGCCACTTTCTGCCATCAAAAAGTGCTCTCAGCGGAAGCCTTTGGGTACACGTGAACTCCCTGGGGGAGCCTTTACGCAACCCCACACTCAACAGGACTCTGCGTCTTCACTCTTTCCTAACAACCCTAAACATAACCCTAACCGCAACAAGAAGCTGAACCCGAGTTAGACCCGAAAAAACACGTACGGTGCCACTTTCTGCCATCAAAAAGTGCTCTCAGCGGAAGCCTTTGGGTACACCTGAACTCCCTGGGGGAGCCTTTACGCAACCCCACACTCAACAGGACTCTGCGTCTTCACTCTTTCCTAACAACCCTAAACATAACCCTAACCGCAACAAGAAGCTGAACCCGAGTTAGACCCGAAAAAACACGTACGGTGCCACTTTCTGCCATCAAAAAGTGCTCTCAGCGGAAGCCTTTGGGTACACCTGAACTCCCTGGGGGAGCCTTTACGCAACCCCACACTCAACAGGACTCTGCGTCTTCACTCTTTCCTAACAACCCTAAACATAACCCTAACCGCAACAAGAAGCTGAACCCGAGTTAGACCCGAAAAAACACGTACGGTGCCACTTTCTGCCATCAAAAAGTGCTCTCAGCGGAAGCCTTTGGGTACACCTGAACTCCCTGGGGGAGCCTTTACGCAACCCCACACTCAACAGGACTCTGCGTCTTCACTCTTTCCTAACAACCCTAAACATAACCCTAACCGCAACAAGAAGCTCAACCCGAGTTAGACCCGAAAAAACACGTACGGTGCCACTTTCTGCCATCAAAAAGTGCTCTCAGCGGAAGCCTTTGGGTACACCTGAACTCCCTGGGGGAGCCTTTACGCAACCCCACACTCAACAGGACTCTGCGTCTTCGCTCTTTCCTAACAACCCTAAACATAACCCTAACCGCAACAAGAAGCTGAACCCGAGTTAGACCCGAAAAAACACGTACGGTGCCACTTTCTGCCATCAAAAAGTGCTCTCAGCGGAAGCCTTTGGGTACACCTGAACTCCCTGGGGGAGCCTTTACGCAACCCCACACTCAACAGGACTCTGCGTCTTCACTCTTTCCTAACAACCCTAAACATAACCCTAACCGCAACAAGAAGCTGAACCCGAGTTAGACCCGAAAAAACATGTACGGTGCCACTTTCTGCCATCAAAAAGTGCTCTCAGCGGAAGCCTTTGGGTACACCTGAACTCCCTGGGGGAGCCTTTACGCAACCCCACACTCAACAGGACTCTGCGTCTTCACTCTTTCCTAACAACCCTAAACATAACCCTAACCGCAACAAGAAGCTGAACCCGAGTTAGACCCGAAAAAACACGTACGGTGCCACTTTCTGCCATCAAAAAGTGCTCTCAGCGGAAGCCTTTGGGTACACCTGAACTCCCTGGGGGAGCCTTTACGCAACCCCACACTCAACAGGACTCTGCGTCTTCGCTCTTTCCTAACAAACCTAAACATAACCCTAACCGCAACAAGAAGCTGAACCCGAGTTAGACCCGAAAAAACACGTACGGTGCCACTTTCTGCCATCAAAAAGTGCTCTCAGCGGAAGCCTTTGGGTACACCTGAACTCCCTGGGGGAGCCTTTACGCAACCCCACACTCAACAGGACTCTGCGTCTTCACTCTTTCCTAACAACCCTAAACATAACCCTAACCGCAACAAGAAGCTCAACCCGAGTTAGACCCGAAAAAACACGTACGGTGCCACTTTCTGCCATCAAAAAGTGCTCTCAGCGGAAGCCTTTGGGTACACCTGAACTCCCTGGGGGAGCCTTTACGCAACCTCACACTCAACAGGACTCTGCGTCTTCACTCTTTCCTAACAACCCTAAACATAACCCTAACCGCAACAAGAAGCTGAACCCGAGTTAGACCCGAAAAAACACGTACGGTGCCACTTTCTGCCATCAAAAAGTGCTCTCAGCGGAAGCCTTTGGGTACACCTGAACTCCCTGGGGGAGCCTTTACGCAACCCCGCACTCAACAGGACTCTGCGTCTTCACTCTTTCCTAACAACCCTAAACATAACCCTAACCGCAACAAGAAGCTGAACCCGAGTTAGACCCGAAAAAACACGTACGGTGCCACTTTCTGCCATCAAAAAGTGCTCTCAGCGGAAGCCTTTGGGTACACCTGAACTCCCTGGGGGAGCCTTTACGCAACCCCACACTCAACAGGACTCTGCGTCTTCACTCTTTCCTAACAACCCTAAACATAACCCTAACAGGAACAAGAAGCTCAACCCGAGTTAGACCTGAAAAAACACGTACGGTGCATCTTTCTGCCATCAAAAAGTGCTCTCAGCGGAAGCCTTTGGGTACACGTGAACTCCCTGGGGGAGCCTTTACGCAACCCCACACTCAACAGGACTCTGCGTCTTCACTCTTTCCTAACAACCCTAAACATAACCCTAACCGCAACAAGAAGCTGAACCCGAGTTAGACCCGAAAAAACACGTACGGTGCCACTTTCTGCCATCAAAAAGTGCTCTCAGCGGAAGCCTTTGGGTACACCTGAACTCCCTGGGGGAGCCTTTACGCAACCCCACACTCAACAGGACTCTGCGTCTTCACTCTTTCCTAACAACCCTAAACATAACCCTAACCGCAACAAGAAGCTGAACCCGAGTTAGACCCGAAAAAACACGTACGGTGCCACTTTCTGCCATCAAAAAGTGCTCTCAGCGGAAGCCTTTGGGTACACCTGAACTCCCTGGGGGAGCCTTTACGCAACCCCACACTCAACAGGACTCTGCGTCTTCACTCTTTCCTAACAACCCTAAACATAACCCTAACCGCAACAAGAAGCTGAACCCGAGTTAGACCCGAAAAAACACGTACGGTGCCACTTTCTGCCATCAAAAAGTGCTCTCAGCGGAAGCCTTTGGGTACACCTGAACTCCCTGGGGGAGCCTTTACGCAACCCCACACTCAACAGGACTCTGCGTCTTCACTCTTTCCTAACAACCCTAAACATAACCCTAACCGCAACAAGAAGCTGAACCCGAGTTAGACCCGAAAAAACACGTACGGTGCCACTTTCTGCCATCAAAAAGTGCTCTGAGCGGAAGCCTTTGGGTACACCTGAACTCCCTGGGGGAGCCTTTACGCAACCCCACACTCAACAGGACTCTGCGTCTTCACTCCTTCCTAACAACCCTAAACATAACCCTAACCGCAACAAGAAGCTGAACCCGAGTTAGACCCGAAAAAACACGTACGGTGCCACTTTCTGCCATCAAAAAGTGCTCTCAGCGGAAGCCTTTGGGTACACCTGAACTCCCTGGGGGAGCCTTTACGCAACCCCACACTCAACAGGACTCTGCGTCTTCACTCTTTCCTAACAACCCTAAACATAACCCTAACCGCAACAAGAAGCTCAACCCGAGTTAGACCCGAAAAAACACGTACGGTGCCACTTTCTGCCATCAAAAAGTGCTCTCAGCGGAAGCCTTTGGGTACACCTGAACTCCCTGGGGGAGCCTTTACGCAACCCCACACTCAACAGGACTCTGCGTCTTCACTCCTTCCTAACAACCCTAAACATAACCCTAACCGCAACAAGAAGCTCAACCCGAGTTAGACCCGAAAAAACACGTACGGTGCCACTTTCTGCCATCAAAAAGTGCTCTCAGCGGAAGCCTTTGGGTACACCTGAACTCCCTGGGGGAGCCTTTACGCAACCCCACACTCAACAGGACTCTGCGTCTTCACTCTTTCCTAACAACCCTAAACATAACCCTAACCGCAACAAGAAGCTGAACCCGAGTTAGACCCGAAAAAACACGTACGGTGCCACTTTCTGCCATCAAAAAGTGCTCTCAGCGGAAGCCTTTGGCTACACCTGAACTCCCTGGGGGAGCCTTTACGCAACCCCACACTCAACAGGACTCTGCGTCTTCACTCTTTCCTAACAACCCTAAACATAACCCTAACCGCAACAAGAAGCTGAACCCGAGTTAGACCCGAAAAAACACGTACGGTGCCACTTTCTGCCATCAAAAAGTGCTCTCAGCGGAAGCCTTTGGGTACACCTGAACTCCCTGGCGGAGCCTTTACGCAACCCCACACTCAACAGGACTCTGCGTCTTCACTCTTTCCTAACAACCCTAAACATAACCCCAACCGCAACAAGAAGCTCAACCCGAGTTAGACCCGAAAAAACACGTACGGTGCCACTTTCTGCCATCAAAAAGTGCTCTCAGCGGAAGCCTTTGGGTACACCTGAACTCCCTGGGGGAGCCTTTACGCAACCCCACACTCAACAGGACTCTGCGTCTTCACTCTTTCCTAACAACCCTAAACATAACCCTAACACGCAACAAGAAGCTGAACCCGAGTTAGACCCGAAAAAACACGTACGGTGCCACTTTCTGCCATCAAAAAGTGCTCTCAGCGGAAGCCTTTGGGTACACCTGAACTCCCTGGGGGAGCCTTTACGCAACCCCACACTCAACAGGACTCTGCGTCTTCACTCTTTCCTAACAACCCTAAACATAACCCTAACCGCAACAAGAAGCTGAACCCGAGTTAGACCCGAAAAAACACGTACGGTGCCACTTTCTGCCATCAAAAAGTGCTCTCAGCGGAAGCCTTTGGGTACACCTGAACTCCCAGGGGGAGCCTTTACGCAACCCCACACTCAACAGGACTCTGCGTCTTCACTCTTTCCTAACAACCCTAAACATAACCCTAACCGCAACAAGAAGCTGAACCCGAGTTAGACCCGAAAAAACACGTACGGTGCCACTTTCTGCCATCAAAAAGTGCTCTCAGCGGAAGCCTTTGGGTACACCTGAACTCCCTGGGGGAGCCTTTACGCAACCCCACACTCAACAGGACTCTGCGTCTTCACTCTTTCCTAACAACCCTAAACATAACCCTAACCGCAACAAGAAGCTGAACCCGAGTTAGACCCGAAAAAACACGTACTGTGCCACTTTCTGCCATCAAAAAGTGCTCTCAGCGGAAGCCTTTGGGTACACCTGAACTCCCTGGGGGAGCCTTTACGCAACCCCACACTCAACAGGACTCTGCGTCTTCACTCTTTCCTAACAACCCTAAACATAACCCTAACCGCAACAAGAAGCTGAACCCGAGTTAGACCCGAAAAAACACGTACGGTGCCACTTTCTGCCATCAAAAAGTGCTCTCAGCGGAAGCCTTTGGGTACACCTGAACTCCCTGGGGGAGCCTTTACGCAACCCCACACTCAACAGGACTCTGCGTCTTCACTCTTTCCTAACAACCCTAAACATAACCCTAACCGCAACAAGAAGCTGAACCCGAGTTAGACCCGAAAAAACACGTACGGTGCCACTTTCTGCCATCAAAAAGTGCTCTCAGCGGAAGCCTTTGGGTACACGTGAACTCTCTGGGGGAGCCTTTACGCAACCCCACACTCAACAGGACTCTGCGCCTTCACTCTTTCCTAACAACCCTAAACATAACCCTAACCGCAACAAGAAGCTGAACCCGAGTTAGACCCGAAAAAACACGTACGGTGCCACTTTCTGCCATCCAAAAGTGCTCTCAGCGGAAGCCTTTGGGTACACCTGAACTCCCTGGGGGAGCCTTTACGCAACCCCACACTCAACAGGACTCTGCGTCTTCACTCTTTCCTAACAACCCTAAACATAACCCTAACCGCAACAAGAAGCTGAACCCGAGTTAGACCCGAAAAAACACGTACGGTGCCACTTTCTGCCATCAAAAAGTGCTCTCAGCGGAAGCCTTTGGGTACACCTGAACTCCCTGGGGGAGCCTTTACGCAACCTCACACTCAACAGGACTCTGCGTCTTCACTCTTTCCTAACAACCCTAAACATAACCCTAACCGCAACAAGAAGCTGAACCCGAGTTAGACCCGAAAAAACACGTACGGTGCCACTTTCTGCCATCAAAAAGTGCTCTCAGCGGAAGCCTTTGGGTACACCTGAACTCCCTGGGGGAGCCTTTACGCAACCCCACACTCAACAGGACTCTGCGTCTTCACTCTTTCCTAACAACCCTAAACATAACCCTAACCGCAACAAGAAGCTGAACCCGAGTTAGACCCGAAAAAACACGTACGGTGCCACTTTCTGCCATCAAAAAGTGCTCTCAGCGGAAGCCTTTGGGTACACCTGAACTCCCTGGGGGAGCCTTTACGCAACCCCACACTCAACAGGACTCTGCGTCTTCACTCTTTCCTAACAACCCTAAACATAACCCTAACAGGAACAAGAAGCTCAACCCGAGTTAGACCCGAAAAAACACGTACGGTGCATCTTTCTGCCATCAAAAAGTGCTCTCAGCGGAAGCCTTTGGGTACACCTGAACTCCCTGGGGGAGCCTTTACACAACCCCACACTCAACAGGACTCTGCGTCTTCACTCTTTCCTAACAACCCTAAACATAACCCTAACCGCAACAAGAAGCTGAACCCGAGTTAGACCCGAAAAAACACGTACGGTGCCACTTTCTGCCATCAAAAAGTGCTCTCAGCGGAAGCCTTTGGGTACACGTGAACTCCCTGGGGGAGCCTTTACGCAACCCCACACTCAACAGGACTCTGCGTCTTCACTCTTTCCTAACAACCCTAAACATAACCCTAACCGCAACAAGAAGCTGAACCCGAGTTAGACCCGAAAAAACACGTACGGTGCCACTTTCTGCCATCAAAAAGTGCTCTCAGCGGAAGCCTTTGGGTACACCTGAACTCCCTGGGGGAGCCTTTACGCAACCCCACACTCAACAGGACTCTGCGTCTTCACTCTTTCCTAACAACCCTAAACATAACCCTAACCGCAACAAGAAGCTGAACCCGAGTTAGACCCGAAAAAACACGTACGGTGCCACTTTCTGCCATCAAAAAGTGCTCTGAGCGGAAGCCTTTGGGTACACCTGAACTCCCTGGGGGAGCCTTTACGCAACCCCACACTCAACAGGACTCTGCGTCTTCACTCTTTCCTAACAACCCTAAACATAACCCTAACCGCAACAAGAAGCTGAACCCGAGTTAGACCCGAAAAAACACGTACGGTGCCACTTTCTGCCATCAAAAAGTGCTCTCAGCGGAAGCCTTTGGGTACACCTGAACTCCCTGGGGGAGCCTTTACGCAACCCCACACTCAACAGGACTCTGCGCCTTCACTCTTTCCTAACAACCCTAAACATAACCCTAACCGCAACAAGAAGCTGAACCCGAGTTAGACCCGAAAAAACACGTACGGTGCCACTTTCTGCCATCCAAAAGTGCTCTCAGCGGAAGCCTTTGGGTACACCTGAACTCCCTGGGGGAGCCTTTACGCAACCCCACACTCAACAGGACTCTGCGTCTTCACTCTTTCCTAACAACCCTAAACATATCCCTAACCGCAACAAGAAGCTGAACCCGAGTTAGACCCGAAAAAACACGTACGGTGCCACTTTCTGCCATCAAAAAGTGCTCTCAGCGGAAGCCTTTGGGTACACGTGAACTCCCTGGGGGAGCCTTTACGCAACCCCACACTCAACAGGACTCTGCGTCTTCACTCTTTCCTAACAACCCTAAACATAACCCTAACCGCAACAAGAAGCTGAACCCGAGTTAGACCCGAAAAAACACGTACGGTGCCACTTTCTGCCATCAAAAAGTGCTCTCAGCGGAAGCCTTTGGGTACACCTGAACTCCCTGGGGGAGCCTTTACGCAACCCCACACTCAACAGGACTCTGCGTCTTCACTCTTTCCTAACAACCCTAAACATAACCCTAACCGCAACAAGAAGCTGAACCCGAGTTAGACCCGAAAAAACACGTACGGTGCCACTTTCTGCCATCAAAAAGTGCTCTCAGCGGAAGCCTTTGGGTACACCTGAACTCCCTGGGGGAGCCTTTACGCAACCCCACACTCAACAGGACTCTGCGTCTTCACTCTTTCCTAACAACCCTAAACATAACCCTAACAGGAACAAGAAGCTCAACCCGAGTTAGACCCGAAAAAACACGTACGGTGCATCTTTCTGCCATCAAAAAGTGCTCTCAGCGGAAGCCTTTGGGTACACCTGAACTCCCTGGGGGAGCCTTTACACAACCCCACACTCAACAGGACTCTGCGTCTTCACTCTTTCCTAACAACCCTAAACATAACCCTAACCGCAACAAGAAGCTGAACCCGAGTTAGACCCGAAAAAACACGTACGGTGCCACTTTCTGCCATCAAAAAGTGCTCTCAGCGGAAGCCTTTGGGTACACCTGAACTCCCTGGGGGAGCCTTTACGCAACCCCACACTCAACAGGACTCTGCGTCTTCACTCTTTCCTAACAACCCTAAACATAACCCTAACCGCAACAAGAAGCTGAACCCGAGTTAGACCCAAAAAAACACGTACGGTGCCACTTTCTGCCATCAAAAAGTGCTCTCAGCGGAAGCCTTTGGGTACACCTGAACTCCCTGGGGGAGCCTTTACGCAACCCCACACTCAACAGGACTCTGCGTCTTCACTCTTTCCTAACAACCCTAAACATAACCCTAACCGCAACAAGAAGCTGAACCCGAGTTAGACCCGAAAAAACACGTACGGTGCCACTTTCTGCCATCCAAAAGTGCTCTCAGCGGAAGCCTTTGGGTACACCTGAACTCCCTGGGGGAGCCTTTACGCAACCCCACACTCAACAGGACTCTGCGTCTTCACTCTTTCCTAACAACCCTAAACATAACCCTAACCGCAACAAGAAGCTGAACCCGAGTTAGACCCGAAAAAACACGTACGGTGCCACTTTCTGCCATCAAAAAGTGCTCTCAGCGGAAGCCTTTGGGTACACCTGAACTCCCTGGGGGAGCCTTTACGCAACCTCACACTCAACAGGACTCTGCGTCTTCACTCTTTCCTAACAACCCTAAACATAACCCTAACCGCAACAAGAAGCTGAACCCGAGTTAGACCCGAAAAAACACGTACGGTGCCACTTTCTGCCATCAAAAAGTGCTCTCAGCGGAAGCCTTTGGGTACACCTGAACTCCCTGGGGGAGCCTTTACGCAACCCCACACTCAACAGGACTCTGCGTCTTCACTCTTTCCTAACAACCCTAAACATAACCCTAACCGCAACAAGAAGCTCAACCCGAGTTAGACCCGAAAAAACACGTACGGTGCCACTTTCTGCCATCAAAAAGTGCTCTCAGCGGAAGCCTTTGGGTACACCTGAACTCCCTGGGGGAGCCTTTACGCAACCCCACACTCAACAGGACTCTGCGTCTTCACTCTTTCCTAACAACCCTAAACATAACCCTAACAGGAACAAGAAGCTCAACCCGAGTTAGACCCGAAAAAACACGTACGGTGCATTTTTCTGCCATCAAAAAGTGCTCTCAGCGGAAGCCTTTGGGTACACCTGAACTCCCTGGGGGAGCCTTTACACAACCCCACACTCAACAGGACTCTGCGTCTTCACTCTTTCCTAACAACCCTAAACATAACCCTAACCGCAACAAGAAGCTCAACCCGAGTTAGACCCGAAAAAACACGTACGGTGCCACTTTCTGCCATCAAAAAGTGCTCTCAGCGGAAGCCTTTGGGTACACGTGAACTCCCTGGGGGAGCCTTTACGCAACCCCACACTCAACAGGACTCTGCGTCTTCACTCTTTCCTAACAACCCTAAACATAACCCTAACCGCAACAAGAAGCTGAACCCGAGTTAGACCCGAAAAAACACGTACGGTGCCACTTTCTGCCATCAAAAAGTGCTCTCAGCGGAAGCCTTTGGGTACACCTGAACTCCCTGGGGGAGCCTTTACGCAACCCCACACTCAACAGGACTCTGCGTCTTCACTCTTTCCTAACAACCCTAAACATAACCCTAACCGCAACAAGAAGCTGAACCCGAGTTAGACCCGAAAAAACACGTACGGTGCCACTTTCTGCCATCAAAAAGTGCTCTGAGCGGAAGCCTTTGGGTACACCTGAACTCCCTGGGGGAGCCTTTACGCAACCCCACACTCAACAGGACTCTGCGTCTTCACTCTTTCCTAACAACCCTAAACATAACCCTAACCGCAACAAGAAGCTGAACCCGAGTTAGACCCGAAAAAACACGTACGGTGCCACTTTCTGCCATCAAAAAGTGCTCTCAGCGGAAGCCTTTGGGTACACCTGAACTCCCTGGGGGAGCCTTTACGCAACCCCACACTCAACAGGACTCTGCGCCTTCACTCTTTCCTAACAACCCTAAACATAACCCTAACCGCAACAAGAAGCTGAACCCGAGTTAGACCCGAAAAAACACGTACGGTGCCACTTTCTGCCATCAAAAAGTGATCTCAGCGGAAGCCTTTGGGTACACCTGAACTCCCTGGGGGAGCCTTTACGCAACCCCACACTCAACAGGACTCTGCGTCTTCACTCTTTCCTAACAACCCTAAACATATCCCTAACCGCAACAAGAAGCTGAACCCGAGTTAGACCCGAAAAAACACGTACGGTGCCACTTTCTGCCATCAAAAAGTGCTCTGAGCGGAAGCCTTTGGGTACACGTGAACTCCCTGGGGGAGCCTTTACGCAACCCCACACTCAACAGGACTCTGCGTCTTCACTCTTTCCTAACAACCCTAAACATAACCCTAACCGCAACAAGAAGCTGAACCCGAGTTAGACCCGAAAAAACACGTACGGTGCCACTTTCTGCCATCAAAAAGTGCTCTCAGCGGAAGCCTTTGGGTACACGTGAACTCCCTGGGGGAGCCTTTACGCAACCCCACACTCAACAGGACTCTGCGTCTTCACTCTTTCCTAACAACCCTAAACATAACCCTAACCGCAACAAGAAGCTGAACCCGAGTTAGACCCGAAAAAACACGTACGGTGCCACTTTCTGCCATCAAAAAGTGCTCTCAGCGGAAGCCTTTGGGTACACCTGAACTCCCTGGGGGAGCCTTTACGCAACCCCACACTCAACAGGACTCTGCGTCTTCACTCTTTCCTAACAACCCTAAACATAACCCTAACAGGAACAAGAAGCTCAACCCGAGTTAGACCCGAAAAAACACGTACGGTGCATCTTTCTGCCATCAAAAAGTGCTCTCAGCGGAAGCCTTTGGGTACACCTGAACTCCCTGGGGGAGCCTTTACACAACCCCACACTCAACAGGACTCTGCGTCTTCACTCTTTCCTAACAACCCTAAACATAACCCTAACCGCAACAAGAAGCTGAACCCGAGTTAGACCCGAAAAAACACGTACGGTGCCACTTTCTGCCATCAAAAAGTGCTCTCAGCGGAAGCCTTTGGGTACACCTGAACTCCCTGGGGGAGCCTTTACGCAACCCCACACTCAACAGGACTCTGCGTCTTCACTCTTTCCTAACAACCCTAAACATAACCCTAACCGCAACAAGAAGCTGAACCCGAGTTAGACCCAAAAAAACACGTACGGTGCCACTTTCTGCCATCAAAAAGTGCTCTGAGCGGAAGCCTTTGGGTACACCTGAACTCCCTGGGGGAGCCTTTACGCAACCCCACACTCAACAGGACTCTGCGTCTTCACTCTTTCCTAACAACCCTAAACATAACCCTAACCGCAACAAGAAGCTGAACCCGAGTTAGACCCGAAAAAACACGTACGGTGCCACTTTCTGCCATCAAAAAGTGCTCTCAGCGGAAGCCTTTGGGTACACCTGAACTCCCTGGGGGAGCCTTTACGCAACCCCACACTCAACAGGACTCTGCGTCTTCACTCTTTCCTAACAACCCTAAACATAACCCTAACCGCAACAAGAAGCTGAACCCGAGTTAGACCCGAAAAAACACGTACGGTGCCACTTTCTGCCATCAAAAAGTGCTCTCAGCGGAAGCCTTTGGGTACACCTGAACTCCCTGGGGGAGCCTTTACGCAACCCCACACTCAACAGGACTCTGCGTCTTCACTCTTTCCTAACAACCCTAAACATAACCCTAACCGCAACAAGAAGCTGAACCCGAGTTAGACCCGAAAAAACACGTACGGTGCCACTTTCTGCCATCAAAAAGTGATCTCAGCGGAAGCCTTTGGGTACACCTGAACTCCCTGGGGGAGCCTTTACGCAACCCCACACTCAACAGGACTCTGCGTCTTCACTCTTTCCTAACAACCCTAAACATAACCCTAACCGCAACAAGAAGCTGAACCCGAGTTAGACCCGAAAAAACACGTACGGTGCCACTTTCTGCCATCAAAAAGTGCTCTCAGCGGAAGCCTTTGGGTACACCTGAACTCCCTGGGGGAGCCTTTACGCAACCCCACACTCAACAGGACTCTGCGTCTTCACTCTTTCCTAACAACCCTAAACATAACCCTAACCGGAACAAGAAGCTCAACCCGAGTTAGACCCGAAAAAACACGTACGGTGCCACTTTCTGCCATCAAAAAGTGCTCTCAGCGGAAGCCTTTGGGTACACCTGAACTCCCTGGGGGAGCCTTTATGCAACCTCACACTCAACAGGACTCTGCGTCTTCACTCTTTCCTAACAACCCTAAACATAACCCTAACCGCAACAAGAAGCTGAACCCGAGTTAGACCCGAAAAAACACGTACGGTGCCACTTTCTGCCATCAAAAAGTGCTCTCAGCGGAAGCCTTTGGGTACACCTGAACTCCCTGGGGGAGCCTTTACGCAACCCCGCACTCAACAGGACTCTGCGTCTTCACTCTTTCCTAACAACCCTAAACATAACCCTAACCGCAACAAGAAGCTGAACCCGAGTTAGACCCGAAAAAACACGTACGGTGCCACTTTCTGCCATCAAAAAGTGCTCTCAGCGGAAGCCTTTGGGTACACCTGAACTCCCTGGGGGAGCCTTTACGCAACCCCACACTCAACAGGACTCTGCGTCTTCACTCTTTCCTAACAACCCTAAACATAACCCTAACAGGAACAAGAAGCTCAACCCGAGTTAGACCCGAAAAAACACGTACGGTGCATCTTTCTGCCATCAAAAAGTGCTCTCAGCGGAAGCCTTTGGGTACACCTGAACTCCCTGGGGGAGCCTTTACACAACCCCACACTCAACAGGACTCTGCGTCTTCACTCTTTCCTAACAACCCTAAACATAACCCTAACCGCAACAAGAAGCTGAACCCGAGTTAGACCCGAAAAAACACGTACGGTGCCACTTTCTGCCATCCAAAAGTGCTCTCAGCGGAAGCCTTTGGGTACACCTAAACTCCCTGGGGGAGCCTTTACGCAACCCCACACTCAACAGGACTCTGCGTCTTCACTCTTTCCTAACAACCCTAAACATAACCCTAACCGGAACAAGAAGCTCAACCCGAGTTAGACCCGAAAAAACACGTACGGTGCCACTTTCTGCCATCAAAAAGTGCTCTCAGCGGAAGCCTTTGGGTACACGTGAACTCCCTGGGGGAGCCTTTACGCAACCCCACACTCAACAGGACTCTGCGTCTTCACTCTTTCCTAACAACCCTAAACATAAGCCTAACCGGAACAAGAAGCTCAACCCGAGTTAGACCCGAAAAAACACGTACGGTGCCACTTTCTGCCATCAAAAAGTGCTCTCAGCGGAAGCCTTTGGGTACACCTGAACTCCCTGGGGGAGCCTTTACGCAACCCCACACTCAACAGGACTCTGCGTCTTCACTCTTTCCTAACAACCCTAAACATAACCCTAACCGCAACAAGAAGCTGAACCCGAGTTAGACCCGAAAAAACACGTACGGTGCCACTTTCTGCCATCAAAAAGTGCTCTCAGCGGAAGCCTTTGGGTACACCTGAACTCCCTGGGGGAGACTTTACGCAACCCCACACTCAACAGGACTCTGCGTCTTCACTCTTTCCTAACAACCCTAAACATAACCCTAACCGCAACAAGAAGCTGAACCCGAGTTAGACCCGAAAAAACACGTACGGTGCCACTTTCTGCCATCAAAAATGCTCTCAGCGGAAGCCTTTGGGTACACCTGAACTCCCTGGGGGAGCCTTTACGCAACCCCACACTCAACAGGACTCTGCGTCTTCACTCTTTCCTAACAACCCTAAACATAACCCTAACCGCAACAAGAAGCTGAACCCGAGTTAGACCCGAAAAAACACGTACGGTGCCACTTTCTGCCATCAAAAAGTGCTCTCAGCGGAAGCCTTTGGGTACACCTGAACTCCCTGGGGGAGCCTTTACGCAACCCCGCACTCAACAGGACTCTGCGTCTTCACTCTTTCCTAACAACCCTAAACATAACCCTAACCGCAACAAGAAGCTGAACCCGAGTTAGACCCGAAAAAACACGTACGGTGCCACTTTCTGCCATCAAAAAGTGCTCTCAGCGGAAGCCTTTGGGTACACCTGAACTCCCTGGGGGAGCCTTTACGCAACCCCACACTCAACAGGACTCTGCGTCTTCACTCTTTCCTAACAACCCTAAACATAACCCTAACAGGAACAAGAAGCTCAACCCGAGTTAGACCCGAAAAAACACGTACGGTGCATCTTTCTGCCATCAAAAAGTGCTCTCAGCGGAAGCCTTTGGGTACACCTGAACTCCCTGGGGGAGCCTTTACACAACCCCACACTCAACAGGACTCTGCGTCTTCACTCTTTCCTAACAACCCTAAACATAACCCTAACCGCAACAAGAAGCTGAACCCGAGTTAGACCCGAAAAAACACGTACGGTGCCACTTTCTGCCATCCAAAAGTGCTCTCAGCGGAAGCCTTTGGGTACACCTGAACTCCCTGGGGGAGCCTTTACGCAACCCCACACTCAACAGGACTCTGCGTCTTCACTCTTTCCTAACAACCCTAAACATAACCCTAACCGCAACAAGAAGCTCAACCCGAGTTAGACCCGAAAAAACACGTACGGTGCCACTTTCTGCCATCAAAAAGTGCTCTCAGCGGAAGCCTTTGGGTACACCTGAACTCCCTGGGGGAGCCTTTACGCAACCCCACACTCAACAGGACTCTGCGTCTTCACTCTTTCCTAACAACCCTAAACATAACCCTAACCGCAACAAGAAGCTGAACCCGAGTTAGACCCGAAAAAACACGTACGGTGCCACTTTCTGCCATCAAAAAGTGCTCTCAGCGGAAGCCTTTGGGTACACCTGAACTCCCTGGGGGAGCCTTTATGCAACCTCACACTCAACAGGACTCTGCGTCTTCACTCTTTCCTAACAACCCTAAACATAACCCTAACCGCAACAAGAAGCTGAACCCGAGTTAGACCCGAAAAAACACGTACGGTGCCACTTTCTGCCATCAAAAAGTGCTCTCAGCGGAAGCCTTTGGGTACACCTAAACTCCCTGGGGGAGCCTTTACGCAACCCCACACTCAACAGGACTCTGCGTCTTCACTCTTTCCTAACAACCCTAAACATAACCCTAACCGGAACAAGAAGCTCAACCCGAGTTAGACCCGAAAAAACACGTACGGTGCCACTTTCTGCCATCAAAAAGTGCTCTCAGCGGAAGCCTTTAGGTACACGTGAACTCCCTGGGGGAGCCTTTACGCAACCCCACACTCAACAGGACTCTGCGTCTTCACTCTTTCCTAACAACCCTAAACATAACCCTAACTGCAACAAGAAGCTGAACCCGAGTTAGACCCGAAAAAACACGTACGGTGCCACTTTCTGCCATCAAAAAGTGCTCTCAGCGGAAGCCTTTGGGTACACCTGAACTCCCTGGGGGAGCCTTTACGCAACCCCACACTCAACAGGACTCTGCGTCTTCACTCTTTCCTAACAACCCTAAACATAACCCTAACCGCAACAAGAAGCTGAACCCGAGTTAGACCCGAAAAAACACGTACGGTGCCACTTTCTGCCATCCAAAAGTGCTCTCAGCGGAAGCCTTTGGGTACACCTGAACTCCCTGGGGGAGCATTTACGCAACCCCACACTCAACAGGACTCTGCGTCTTCACTCTTTCCTAACAACCCTAAACATAACCCTAACCGCAACAAGAAGCTGAACCCGAGTTAGACCCGAAATAACACGTACGGTGCCACTTTCTGCCATCAAAAAGTGCTCTCAGCGGAAGCCTTTGGGAACACCTGAACTCCCTGGGGGAGCCTTTACGCAACCCCACACTCAACAGGACTCTGCGTCTTCACTCTTTCCTAACAACCCTAAACATAAGCCTAACCGGAACAAGAAGCTCAACCCGAGTTAGACCCGAAAAAACACGTACGGTGCCACTTTCTGCCATCAAAAAGTGCTCTCAGCGGAAGCCTTTGGGTACACCTGAACTCCCTGGGGGAGCCTTTACGCAACCCCACACTCAACAGGACTCTGCGTCTTCACTCTTTCCTAACAACCCTAAACATAACCCTAACCGCAACAAGAAGCTGAACCCGAGTTAGACCCGAAAAAACACGTACGGTGCCACTTTCTGCCATCAAAAAGTGCTCTCAGCGGAAGCCTTTGGGTACACCTGAACTCCCTGGGGGAGACTTTACGCAACCCCACACTCAACAGGACTCTGCGTCTTCACTCTTTCCTAACAACCCTAAACATAACCCTAACCGCAACAAGAAGCTGAACCCGAGTTAGACCCGAAAAAACACGTACGGTGCCACTTTCTGCCATCAAAAAGTGCTCTGAGCGGAAGCCTTTGGGTACACCTGAACTCCCTGGGGGAGCCTTTACGCAACCCCGCACTCAACAGGACTCTGCGTCTTCACTCTTTCCTAACAACCCTAAACATAACCCTAACCGCAACAAGAAGCTGAACCCGAGTTAGACCCGAAAAAACACGTACGGTGCCACTTTCTGCCATCAAAAAGTGCTCTCAGAGGAAGCCTTTGGGTACACCTGAACTCCCTGGGGGAGCCTTTACGCAACCCCACACTCAACAGGACTCTGCGTCTTCACTCTTTCCTAACAACCCTAAACATAACCCTAACAGGAACAAGAAGCTCAACCCGAGTTAGACCCGAAAAAACACGTACGGTGCATCTTTCTGCCATCAAAAAGTGCTCTCAGCGGAAGCCTTTGGGTACACCTGAACTCCCTGGGGGAGCCTTTACACAACCCCACACTCAACAGGACTCTGCGTCTTCACTCTTTCCTAACAACCCTAAACATAACCCTAACCGCAACAAGAAGCTGAACCCGAGTTAGACCCGAAAAAACACGTACGGTGCCACTTTCTGCCATCCAAAAGTGCTCTCAGCGGAAGCCTTTGGGTACACCTGAACTCCCTGGGGGAGCCTTTACGCAACCCCACACTCAACAGGACTCTGCGTCTTCACTCTTTCCTAACAACCCTAAACATAACCCTAACCGCAACAAGAAGCTGAACCCGAGTTAGACCCGAAAAAACACGTACGGTGCCACTTTCTGCCATCAAAAAGTGCTCTGAGCGGAAGCCTTTGGGTACACCTGAACTCCCTGGGGGAGCCTTTACGCAACCCCACACTCAACAGGACTCTGCGTCTTCACTCTTTCCTAACAACCCTAAACATAACCCTAACCGCAACAAGAAGCTGAACCCGAGTTAGACCCGAAAAAACACGTACGGTGCCACTTTCTGCCATCAAAAAGTGCTCTCAGCGGAAGCCTTTGGGTACACCTGAACTCCCTGGGGGAGCCTTTACGCAACCCCACACTCAACAGGACTCTGCGCCTTCACTCTTTCCTAACAACCCTAAACATAACCCTAACCGCAACAAGAAGCTGAACCCGAGTTAGACCCGAAAAAACACGTACGGTGCCACTTTCTGCCATCAAAAAGTGCTCTCAGCGGAAGCCTTTGGGTACACCTGAACTCCCTGGGGGAGCCTTTACGCAACCCCACACTCAACAGGACTCTGCGTCTTCACTCTTTCCTAACAACCCTAAACATAACCCTAACCGCAACAAGAAGCTGAACCCGAGTTAGACCCGAAAAAACACGTACGGTGCCACTTTCTGCCATCAAAAAGTGCTCTCAGCGGAAGCCTTTGGGTACACCTGAACTCCCTGGGGGAGCCTTTACGCAACCCCACACTCAACAGGACTCTGCGTCTTCACTCTTTCCTAACAACCCTAAACATAACCCTAACCGCAACAAGAAGCTGAACCCGAGTTAGACCCGAAAAAACACGTACGGTGCCACTTTCTGCCATCAAAAAGTGCTCTCAGCGGAAGCCTTTGGGTACACCTGAACTCCCTGGGGGAGCCTTTACGCAACCCCACACTCAACAGGACTCTGCGTCTTCGCTCTTTCCTAACAACCCTAAACATAACCCTAACCGCAACAAGAAGCTGAACCCGAGTTAGACCCGAAAAAACACGTACGGTGCCACTTTCTGCCATCCAAAAGTGCTCTCAGCGGAAGCCTTTGGGTACACCTGAACTCCCTGGGGGAGCCTTTACGCAACCCCACACTCAACAGGACTCTGCGTCTTCACTCTTTCCTAACAACCCTAAACATAACCCTAACCGCAACAAGAAGCTGAACCCGAGTTAGACCCGAAAAAACACGTACGGTGCCACTTTCTGCCATCAAAAAGTGCTCTCAGCGGAAGCCTTTGGGTACACGTGAACTCCCTGGGGGAGCCTTTACGCAACCCCACACTCAACAGGACTCTGCGTCTTCACTCTTTCCTAACAACCCTAAACATAACCCTAACCGCAACAAGAAGCTGAACCCGAGTTAGACCCGAAAAAACACGTACGGTGCCACTTTCTGCCATCAAAAAGTGCTCTCAGCGGAAGCCTTTGGGTACACCTGAACTCCCTGGGGGAGCCTTTACGCAACCCCACACTCAACAGGACTCTGCGTCTTCACTCTTTCCTAACAACCCTAAACATAACCCTAACCGCAACAAGAAGCTCAACCCGAGTTAGACCCGAAAAAACACGTACGGTGCCACTTTCTGCCGTCAAAAAGTGCTCTCAGCGGAAGCCTTTGGGTACACCTGAACTCCCTGGGGGAGCCTTTACGCAACCCCACACTCAACAGGACTCTGCGTCTTCACTCTTTCCTAACAACCCTAAACATAACCCTAACCGCAACAAGAAGCTGAACCCGAGTTAGACCCGAAAAAACACGTACGGTGCCACTTTCTGCCATCAAAAAGTGCTCTCAGCGGAAGCCTTTGGGTACACCTGAACTCCCTGGGGGAGCCTTTACGCAACCCCACACTCAACAGGACTCTGCGTCTTCACTCTTTCCTAACAACCCTAAACATAACCCTAACCGCAACAAGAAGCTCAACCCGAGTTAGACCCGAAAAAACACGTACGGTGCCACTTTCTGCCATCAAAAAGTGCTCTCAGCGGAAGCCTTTGGGTACACCTGAACTCCCTGGGGGAGCCTTTACGCAACCCCACACTCAACAGGACTCTGCGTCTTCACTCTTTCCTAACAACCCTAAACATAACCCTAACCGCAACAAGAAGCTGAACCCGAGTTAGACCCGAAAAAACACGTACGGTGCCACTTTCTGCCATCAAAAAGTGCTCTCAGCGGAAGCCTTTGGGAACACCTGAACTCCCTGGGGGAGCCTTTACGCAACCCCACACTCAACAGGACTCTGCGTCTTCACTCTTTCCTAACAACCCTAAACATAACCCTAACCGCAACAAGAAGCTCAACCCGAGTTAGACCCGAAAAAACACGTACGGTGCCACTTTCTGCCATCAAAAAGTGCTCTCAGCGGAAGCCTTTGGGTACACCTGAACTCCCTGGGGGAGCCTTTACGCAACCCCACACTCAACAGGACTCTGCGTCTTCACTCTTTCCTAACAACCCTAAACATAACCCTAACCGCAACAAGAAGCTGAACCTGAGTTAGACCCGAAAAAACACGTACGGTGCCACTTTCTGCCATCAAAAAGTGCTCTGAGCGGAAGCCTTTGGGTACACCTGAACTCCCTGGGGGAGCCTTTACGCAACCCCACACTCAACAGGACTCTGCGTCTTCACTCTTTCCTAACAACCCTAAACATAACCCTAACCGGAACAAGAAGCTGAACCCGAGTTACACCCGAAAAAACACTTACGGTGCCACTTTCTGCCATCAAAAAGTGCTCTCAGCGGAAGCCTTTGGGTACACCTGAACTCCCTGGGGGAGCCTTTACGCAACCCCACACTCAACAGGACTCTGCGTCTTCACTCTTTCCTAACAACCCTAAACATAACCCTAACCGCAACAAGAAGCTGAACCCGAGTTAGACCCGAAAAAACACGTACGGTGCCACTTTCTGCCATCAAAAAGTGCTCTGAGCGGAAGCCTTTGGGTACACCTGAACTCCCTGGGGGAGCCTTTACGCAACCCCACACTCAACAGGACTCTGCGTCTTCACTCTTTCCTAACAACCCTAAACATAACCCTAACCGGAACAAGAAGCTGAACCTGAGTTAGACCCGAAAAAACACGTACGGTGCCACTTTCTGCCATCAAAAAGTGCTCTCAGCGGAAGCCTTTGGGTACACCTGAACTCCCTGGGGGAGCCTTTACGCAACCCCACACTCAACAGGACTCTGCGTCTTCACTCTTTCCTAACAACCCTAAACATAACCCTAACCGCAACAAGAAGCTCAACCCGAGTTAGACCCGAAAAAACACGTACGCTGCCACTTTCTGCCATCCAAAAGTGCTCTCAGCGGAAGCCTTTGGGTACACCTGAACTCCCTGGGGGAGCCTTTACGCAACCCCACACTCAACAGGACTCTGCGTCTTCACTCTTTCCTAACAACCCTAAACATAACCCTAACCGCAACAAGAAGCTGAACCCGAGTTACACCCGAAAAAACACTTACGGTGCCACTTTCTGCCATCAAAAAGTGCTCTCAGCGGAAGCCTTTGGGTACACCTGAACTCCCTGGGGGAGCCTTTACGCAACCCCACACTCAACAGGACTCTGCGTCTTCACTCTTTCCTAACAACCCTAAACATAACCCTAACCGCAACAAGAAGCTGAACCCGAGTTAGACCCGAAAAAACACGTACGGTGCCACTTTCTGCCATCCAAAAGTGCTCTCAGCGGAAGCCTTTGGGTACACCTAAACTCCCTGGGGGAGCCTTTACGCAACCCCACACTCAACAGGACTCTGCGTCTTCACTCTTTCCTAACAACCCTAAACATAACCCTAACCGGAACAAGAAGCTCAACCCGAGTTAGACCCGAAAAAACACGTACGGTGCCACTTTCTGCCATCAAAAAGTGCTCTCAGCGGAAGCCTTTGGGTACACGTGAACTCCCTGGGGGAGCCTTTACGCAACCCCACACTCAACAGGACTCTGCGTCTTCACTCTTTCCTAACAACCCTAAACATAACCCTAACCGCAACAAGAAGCTGAACCCGAGTTAGACCCGAAAAAACAGGTACGGTGCCACTTTCTGCCATCAAAAAGTGCTCTCAGCGGAAGCCTTTGGGTACACCTGAACTCCCTGGGGGAGCCTTTACGCAACCCCACACTCAACAGGACTCTGCGTCTTCACTCTTTCCTAACAACCCTAAACATAACCCTAACCGCAACAAGAAGCTCAACCCGAGTTAGACCCGAAAAAACACGTACGGTGCCACTTTCTGCCATCCAAAAGTGCTCTCAGCGGAAGCCTTTGGGTACACCTGAACTCCCTGGGGGAGCATTTACGCAACCCCACACTCAACAGGACTCTGCGTCTTCACTCTTTCCTAACAACCCTAAACATAACCCTAACCGCAACAAGAAGCTGAACCCGAGTTAGACCCGAAATAACACGTACGGTGCCACTTTCTGCCATCAAAAAGTGCTCTCAGCGGAAGCCTTTGGGTACACCTGAACTCCCTGGGGGAGCCTTTACGCAACCCCACACTCAACAGGACTCTGCGTCTTCACTCTTTCCTAACAACCCTAAACATAAGCCTAACCGCAACAAGAAGCTGAACCCGAGTTAGACCCGAAAAAACACGTACGGTGCCACTTTCTGCCATCAAAAAGTGCTCTCAGCGGAAGCCTTTGGGTACACCTGAACTCCCTGGGGGAGCCTTTACGCAACCCCACACTCAACAGGACTCTGCGTCTTCACTCTTTCCTAACAACCCTAAACATAACCCTAACCGCAACAAGAAGCTCAACCCGAGTTAGACCCGAAAAAACACGTACGGTGCCACTTTCTGCCATCAAAAAGTGCTCTCAGCGGAAGCCTTTGGGTACACCTGAACTCCCTGGGGGAGCCTTTACGCAACCCCACACTCAACAGGACTCTGCGTCTTCACTCTTTCCTAACAACCCTAAACATAACCCTAACCGCAACAAGAAGCTGAACCCGAGTTAGACCCGAAAAAACACGTACGGTGCCACTTTCTGCCATCAAAAAGTGCTCTCAGCGGAAGCCTTTGGGTACACCTGAACTCCCTGGGGGAGCCTTTACGCAACCCCACACTCAACAGGACTCTGCGTCTTCACTCTTTCCTAACAACCCTAAACATAACCCTAACCGCAACAAGAAGCTCAACCCGAGTTAGACCCGAAAAAACACGTACGGTGCCACTTTCTGCCATCAAAAAGTGCTCTCAGCGGAAGCCTTTGGGTACACCTGAACTCCCTGGGGGAGCCTTTACGCAACCCCACACTCAACAGGACTCTGCGTCTTCACTCTTTCCTAACAACCCTAAACATAACCCTAACCGCAACAAGAAGCTGAACCCGAGTTAGACCCGAAAAAACACGTACGGTGCCACTTTCTGCCATCAAAAAGTGCTCTCAGCGGAAGCCTTTGGGTACACCTGAACTCCCTGGGGGAGCCTTTACGCAACCCCACACTCAACAGGACTCTGCGTCTTCACTCTTTCCTAACAACCCTAAACATAACCCTAACCGCAACAAGAAGCTGAACCCGAGTTAGACCCGAAAAAACACGTACGGTGCCACTTTCTGCCCTCCAAAAGTGCTCTCAGCGGAAGCCTTTGGGTACACCTGAACTCCCTGGGGGAGCCTTTACGCAACCCCACACTCAACAGGACTCTGCGTCTTCACTCTTTCCTAACAACCCTAAACATAACCCTAACCGCAACAAGAAGCTGAACCCGAGTTAGACCCGAAAAAACACGTACGGTGCCACTTTCTGCCATCAAAAAGTGCTCTCAGCGGAAGCCTTTGGGTACACCTGAACTCCCTGGCGGAGCCTTTACGCAACCCCACACTCAACAGGACTCTGCGTCTTCACTCTTTCCTAACAACCCTAAACATAACCCTAACCGCAACAAGAAGCTGAACCCGAGTTAGACCCGAAAAAACACGTACGGTGCCACTTTCTGCCATCAAAAAGTGCTCTCAGCGGAAGCCTTTGGGTACACCTGAACTCCCTGGGGGAGCCTTTACGCAACCCCACACTCAACAGGACTCTGCGTCTTCACTCTTTCCTAACAACCCTAAACATAACCCTAACCGCAACAAGAAGCTGAACCCGAGTTAGACCCGAAAAAACACGTACGGTGCCACTTTCTGCCATCAAAAAGTGCTCTCAGCGGAAGCCTTTGGGAACACCTGAACTCCCTGGGGGAGCCTTTACGCAACCCCACACTCAACAGGACTCTGCGTCTTCACTCTTTCCTAACAACCCTAAACATAACCCTAACCGCAACAAGAAGCTGAACCCGAGTTAGACCCGAAAAAACACGTACGGTGCCACTTTCTGCCATCAAAAAGTGCTCTCAGCGGAAGCCTTTGGGTACACCTGAACTCCCTGGGGGAGCCTTTACGCAACCCCACACTCAACAGGACTCTGCGTCTTCACTCTTTCCTAACAACCCTAAACATAACCCTAACCGCAACAAGAAGCTGAACCCGAGTTAGACCCGAAAAAACACGTACGGTGCCACTTTCTGCCATCAAAAAGTGCTCTCAGCGGAAGCCTTTGGGTACACCTGAACTCCCTGGGGGAGCCTTTACGCAACCCCACACTCAACAGGACTCTGCGTCTTCACTCTTTCCTAACAACCCTAAACATAACCCTAACCGGAACAAGAAGCTGAACCTGAGTTAGACCCGAAAAAACACGTACGGTGCCACTTTCTGCCATCCAAAAGTGCTCTCAGCGGAAGCCTTTGGGTACACCTGAACTCCCTGGGGGAGCCTTTACGCAACCCCACACTCAACAGGACTCTGCGTCTTCACTCTTTCCTAACAACCCTAAACATAACCCTAACCGGAACAAGAAGCTGAACCCGAGTTACACCTGAAAAAACACTTACGGTGCCACTTTCTGCCATCAAAAAGTGCTCTCAGCGGAAGCCTTTGGGTACACCTGAACTCCCTGGGGGAGCCTTTACGCAACCCCACACTCAACAGGACTCTGCGTCTTCACTCTTTCCTAACAACCCTAAACATAACCCTAACCGCAACAAGAAGCTGAACCCGAGTTAGACCCGAAAAAACACGTATGGTGCCACTTTCTGCCATCAAAAAGTGCTCTCAGCGGAAGCCTTTGGGTACACCTGAACTCCCTGGGGGAGCCTTTACGCAACCCCACACTCAACAGGACTCTGCGTCTTCACTCTTTCCTAACAACCCTAAACATAACCCTAACCGCAACAAGAAGCTGAACCCGAGTTAGACCCGAAAAAACACGTACGGTGCCACTTTCTGCCATCCAAAAGTGCTCTCAGCGGAAGCCTTTGGGTACACCTGAACTCCCTGGGGGAGCCTTTACGCAACCCCACACTCAACAGGACTCTGCGTCTTCACTCTTTCCTAACAACCCTAAACATAACCCTAACCGGAACAAGAAGCTCAACCCGAGTTAGACCCGAAAAAACACGTACGGTGCCACTTTCTGCCATCAAAAAGTGCTCTCAGCGGAAGCCTTTGGGTACACCTGAACTCCCTGGGGGAGCCTTTATGCAACCCCACACTCAACAGGACTCTGCGTCTTCACTCTTTCCTAACAACCCTAAACATAACCCTAACCGCAACAAGAAGCTGAACCCGAGTTAGACCCGAAAAAACACGTACGGTGCCACTTTCTGCCATCAAAAAGTGCTCTCAGCGGAAGCCTTTGGGTACACCTGAACTCCCTGGGGGAGCCTTTACGCAACCCCACACTCAACAGGACTCTGCGTCTTCACTCTTTCCTAACAACCCTAAACATAACCCTAACCGCAACAAGAAGCTGAACCCGAGTTAGACCCGAAAAAACACGTACGGTGCCACTTTCTGACCTCCAAAAGTGCTCTCAGCGGAAGCCTTTGGGTACACCTGAACTCCCTGGGGGAGCCTTTACGCAACCCCACACTCAACAGGACTCTGCGTCTTCACTCTTTCCTAACAACCCTAAACATAACCCTAACCGCAACAAGAAGCTGAACCCGAGTTAGACCCGAAAAAACACGTACGGTGCCACTTTCTGCCATCAAAAAGTGCTCTCAGCGGAAGCCTTTGGGTACACCTGAACTCCCTGGTGGAGCCTTTACGCAACCCCACACTCAACAGGACTCTGCGTCTTCACTCTTTCCTAACAACCCTAAACATAACCCTAACCGCAACAAGAAGCTGAACCCGAGTTAGACCCGAAAAAACACGTACGGTGCCACTTTCTGCCATCAAAAAGTGCTCTCAGCGGAAGCCTTTGGGTACACCTGAACTCCCTGGGGGAGCCTTTACGCAACCCCACACTCAACAGGACTCTGCGTCTTCACTCTTTCCTAACAACCCTAAACATAACCCTAACCGCAACAAGAAGCTCAACCCGAGTTAGACCCGAAAAAACACGTACGGTGCCACTTTCTGCCATCAAAAAGTGCTCTCAGCGGAAGCCTTTGGGAACACCTGAACTCCCTGGGGGAGCCTTTACGCAACCCCACACTCAACAGGACTCTGCGTCTTCACTCTTTCCTAACAACCCTAAACATAACCCTAACCGCAACAAGAAGCTGAACCCGAGTTAGACCCGAAAAAACACGTACGGTGCCACTTTCTGCCATCAAAAAGTGCTCTCAGCGGAAGCCTTTGGGTACACCTGAACTCCCTGGGGGAGCCTTTACGCAACCCCACACTCAACAGGACTCTGCGTCTTCACTCTTTCCTAACAACCCTAAACATAACCCTAACCGGAACAAGAAGCTGAACCCGAGTTACACCTGAAAAAACACTTACGGTGCCACTTTCTGCCATCAAAAAGTGCTCTCAGCGGAAGCCTTTGGGTACACCTGAACTCCCTGGGGGAGCCTTTACGCAACCCCACACTCAACAGGACTCTGCGTCTTCACTCTTTCCTAACAACCCTAAACATAACCCTAACCGCAACAAGAAGCTGAACCCGAGTTAGACCCGAAAAAACACGTATGGTGCCACTTTCTGCCATCAAAAAGTGCTCTCAGCGGAAGCCTTTGGGTACACCTGAACTCCCTGGGGGAGCCTTTACGCAACCCCACACTCAACAGGACTCTGCGTCTTCACTCTTTCCTAACAACCCTAAACATAACCCTAACCGCAACAAGAAGCTGAACCCGAGTTAGACCCGAAAAAACACGTACGGTGCCACTTTCTGCCATCCAAAAGTGCTCTCAGCGGAAGCCTTTGGGTACACCTGAACTCCCTGGGGGAGCCTTTACGCAACCCCACACTCAACAGGACTCTGCGTCTTCACTCTTTCCTAACAACCCTAAACATAACCCTAACCGGAACAAGAAGCTCAACCCGAGTTAGACCCGAAAAAACACGTACGGTGCCACTTTCTGCCATCAAAAAGTGCTCTCAGCGGAAGCCTTTGGGTACACCTGAACTCCCTGGGGGAGCCTTTATGCAACCCCACACTCAACAGGACTCTGCGTCTTCACTCTTTCCTAACAACCCTAAACATAACCCTAACCGCAACAAGAAGCTGAACCCGAGTTAGACCCGAAAAAACACGTACGGTGCCACTTTCTGCCATCAAAAAGTGCTCTCAGCGGAAGCCTTTGGGTACACCTGAACTCCCTGGGGGAGCCTTTACGCAACCCCACACTCAACAGGACTCTGCGTCTTCACTCTTTCCTAACAACCCTAAACATAACCCTAACCGCAACAAGAAGCTGAACCCGAGTTAGACCCGAAAAAACACGTACGGTGCCACTTTCTGCCCTCCAAAAGTGCTCTCAGCGGAAGCCTTTGGGTACACCTGAACTCCCTGGGGGAGCCTTTACGCAACCCCACACTCAACAGGACTCTGCGTCTTCACTCTTTCCTAACAACCCTAAACATAACCCTAACCGCAACAAGAAGCTGAACCCGAGTTAGACCCGAAAAAACACGTACGGTGCCACTTTCTGCCATCAAAAAGTGCTCTCAGCGGAAGCCTTTGGGTACACCTGAACTCCCTGGTGGAGCCTTTACGCAACCCCACACTCAACAGGACTCTGCGTCTTCACTCTTTCCTAACAACCCTAAACATAACCCTAACCGCAACAAGAAGCTGAACCCGAGTTAGACCCGAAAAAACACGTACGGTGCCACTTTCTGCCATCAAAAAGTGCTCTCAGCGGAAGCCTTTGGGTACACCTGAACTCCCTGGGGGAGCCTTTACGCAACCCCACACTCAACAGGACTCTGCGTCTTCACTCTTTCCTAACAACCCTAAACATAACCCTAACCGCAACAAGAAGCTCAACCCGAGTTAGACCCGAAAAAACACGTACGGTGCCACTTTCTGCCATCAAAAAGTGCTCTCAGCGGAAGCCTTTGGGAACACCTGAACTCCCTGGGGGAGCCTTTACGCAACCCCACACTCAACAGGACTCTGCGTCTTCACTCTTTCCTAACAACCCTAAACATAACCCTAACCGCAACAAGAAGCTGAACCCGAGTTAGACCCGAAAAAACACGTACGGTGCCACTTTCTGCCATCAAAAAGTGCTCTCAGCGGAAGCCTTTGGGTACACCTGAACTCCCTGGGGGAGCCTTTACGCAACCCCACACTCAACAGGACTCTGCGTCTTCACTCTTTCCTAACAACCCTAAACATAACCCTAACCGCAACAAGAAGCTGAACCCGAGTTAGACCCGAAAAAACACGTACGGTGCCACTTTCTGCCATCCAAAAGTGCTCTCAGCGGAAGCCTTTGGGTACACCTGAACTCCCTGGGGGAGCCTTTACGCAACCCCAGCCTCAACAGGACTCTGCGTCTTCACTCTTTCCTAACAACCCTAAACATAACCCTAACCGGAACAAGAAGCTGAACCTGAGTTAGACCCGAAAAAACACGTACGGTGCCACTTTCTGCCATCAAAAAGTGCTCTCAGCGGAAGCCTTTGGGTACACCTGAACTCCCTGGGGGAGCCTTTACGCAACCCCACACTCAACAGGACTCTGCGTCTTCACTCTTTCCTAACAACCCTAAACATAACCCTAACCGCAACAAGAAGCTGAACCCGAGTTACACCCGAAAAAACACTTACGGTGCCACTTTCTGCCATCAAAAAGTGCTCTCAGCGGAAGCCTTTGGGTACACCTGAACTCCCTGGGGGAGCCTTTACGCAACCCCACACTCAACAGGACTCTGCGTCTTCACTCTTTCCTAACAACCCTAAACATAACCCTAACCGCAACAAGAAGCTGAACCCGAGTTAGACCCGAAAAAACACGTACGGTGCCACTTTCTGCCATCCAAAAGTGCTCTCAGCGGAAGCCTTTGGGTACACCTGAACTCCCTGGGGGAGCCTTTACGCAACCCCACACTCAACAGGACTCTGCGTCTTCACTCTTTCCTAACAACCCTAAACATAACCCTAACCGGAACAAGAAGCTCAACCCGAGTTAGACCCGAAAAAACACGTACGGTGCCACTTTCTGCCACCAAAAAGT
>NW_028154058.1:47500-95000 GCF_964211835.1 Anser anser | reverse complement strand
AAGTGCTCTCAGCGGAAGCCTTTGGGTACACCTGAACTCCCTGGGGGAGCCTTTACGCAACCCCACACTCAACAGGACTCTGCGTCTTCACTCTTTCCTAACAACCCTAAACATAACCCTAACCGCAACAAGAAGCTGAACCCGAGTTAGACCCGAAAAAACACGTACGGTGCCACTTTCTGCCATCAAAAAGTGCTCTCAGCGGAAGCCTTTGGGTACACCTGAACTCCCTGGGGGAGCCTTTACGCAACCCCACACTCAACAGGACTCTGCGTCTTCACTCTTTCCTAACAACCCTAAACATAACCCTAACCGCAACAAGAAGCTGAACCCGAGTTAGACCCGAAAAAACACGTACGGTGCCACTTTCTGCCATCCAAAAGTGCTCTCAGCGGAAGCCTTTGGGTACACCTGAACTCCCTGGCGGAGCCTTTACGCAACCCCACACTCAACAGGACTCTGCGTCTTCACTCTTTCCTAACAACCCTAAACATAACCCTAACCGCAACAAGAAGCTCAACCCGAGTTAGACCCGAAAAAACACGTACGGTGCCACTTTCTGCCATCAAAAAGTGCTCTCAGCGGAAGCCTTTGGGTACACCTGAACTCCCTGGGGGAGCCTTTACGCAACCCCACACTCAACAGGACTCTGCGTCTTCACTCTTTCCTAACAACCCTAAACATAACCCTAACCGCAACAAGAAGCTGAACCCGAGTTAGACCCGAAAAAACACGTACGGTGCCACTTTCTGCCATCCAAAAGTGCTCTCAGCGGAAGCCTTTGGGTACACCTGAACTCCCTGGGGGAGCCTTTACGCAACCCCACACTGAACAGGACTCTGCGTCTTCACTCTTTCCTAACAACCCTAAACATAACCCTAACCGCAACAAGAAGCTGAACCCGAGTTAGACCCGAAAAAACACGTACGGTGCCACTTTCTGCCATCAAAAAGTGCTCTCAGCGGAAGCCTTTGGGTACACCTGAACTCCCTGGGGGAGCCTTTACGCAACCCCACACTCAACAGGACTCTGCGTCTTCACTCTTTCCTAACAACCCTAAACATAACCCTAACCGCAACAAGAAGCTCAACCCGAGTTAGACCCGAAAAAACACGTACGGTGCCACTTTCTGCCATCAAAAAGTGCTCTCAGCGGAAGCCTTTGGGTACACCTGAACTCCCTGGGGGAGCCTTTACGCAACCCCACACTCAACAGGACTCTGCGTCTTCACTCTTTCCTAACAACCCTAAACATAACCCTAACCGCAACAAGAAGCTGAACCCGAGTTAGACCCGAAAAAACACGTACGGTGCCACTTTCTGCCATCCAAAAGTGCTCTCAGCGGAAGCCTTTGGGTACACCTGAACTCCCTGGGGGAGCCTTTACGCAACCCCACACTCAACAGGACTCTGCGTCTTCGCTCTTTCCTAACAACCCTAAACATAACCCTAACCGCAACAAGAAGCTGAACCCGAGTTAGACCCGAAAAAACACGTACGGTGCCACTTTCTGCCATCAAAAAGTGCTCTCAGCGGAAGCCTTTGGGTACACCTGAACTCCCTGGGGGAGCCTTTACGCAACCCCACACTCAACAGGACTCTGCGTCTTCACTCTTTCCTAACAACCCTAAACAGAACCCTAACCGCAACAAGAAGCTGAACCCGAGTTAGACCCGAAAAAACACGTACGGTGCCACTTTCTGCCATCCAAAAGTGCTCTCAGCGGAAGCCTTTGGGTACACCTGAACTCCCTGGGGGAGCCTTTACGCAACCCCACACTCAACAGGACTCTGCGTCTTCACTCTTTCCTAACAACCCTAAACATAACCCTAACCGCAACAAGAAGCTGAACCCGAGTTAGACCCGAAAAAACACGTACGGTGCCACTTTCTGCCATCAAAAAGTGCTCTCAGCGGAAGCCTTTGGGTACACCTGAACTCCCTGGGGGAGCCTTTACGCAACCCCACACTCAACAGGACTCTGCGTCTTCACTCTTTCCTAACAACCCTAAACATAACCCTAACCGCAACAAGAAGCTGAACCCGAGTTAGACCCGAAAAAACACGTACGGTGCCACTTTCTGCCATCAAAAAGTGCTCTCAGCGGAAGCCTTTGGGTACACCTGAACTCCCTGGCGGAGCCTTTACGCAACCCCACACTCAACAGGACTCTGCGTCTTCACTCTTTCCTAACAACCCTAAACATAACCCTAACCGCAACAAGAAGCTGAACCCGAGTTAGACCCGAAAAAACACGTACGGTGCCACTTTCTGCCATCAAAAAGTGCTCTCAGCGGAAGCCTTTGGGTACACCTGAACTCCCTGGGGGAGCCTTTACGCAACCCCACACTCAACAGGACTCTGCGTCTTCACTCTTTCCTAACAACCCTAAACATAACCCTAACCGCAACAAGAAGCTGAACCCGAGTTAGACCCGAAAAAACACGTACGGTGCCACTTTCTGCCATCCAAAAGTGCTCTCAGCGGAAGCCTTTGGGTACACCTGAACTCCCTGGGGGAGCCTTTACGCAACCCCACACTCAACAGGACTCTGCGTCTTCGCTCTTTCCTAACAACCCTAAACATAACCCTAACCGCAACAAGAAGCTGAACCCGAGTTAGACCCGAAAAAACACGTACGGTGCCACTTTCTGCCATCAAAAAGTGCTCTCAGCGGAAGCCTTTGGGTACACCTGAACTCCCTGGGGGAGCCTTTACGCAACCCCACACTCAACAGGACTCTGCGTCTTCACTCTTTCCTAACAACCCTAAACAGAACCCTAACCGCAACAAGAAGCTGAACCCGAGTTAGACCCGAAAAAACACGTACGGTGCCACTTTCTGCCATCAAAAAGTGCTCTGAGCGGAAGCCTTTGGGTACACCTGAACTCCCTGGGGGAGCCTTTACGCAACCCCACACTCAACAGGACTCTGCGTCTTCACTCTTTCCTAACAACCCTAAACATAACCCTAACCGCAACAAGAAGCTGAACCCGAGTTAGACCCGAAAAAACACGTACGGTGCCACTTTCTGCCATCAAAAAGTGCTCTCAGCGGAAGCCTTTGGGTACACGTGAACTCCCTGGGGGAGCCTTTACGCAACCCCACACTCAACAGGACTCTGCGTCTTCACTCTTTCCTAACAACCCTAAACATAACCCTAACCGCAACAAGAAGCTGAACCCGAGTTAGACCCGAAAAAACACGTACGGTGCCACTTTCTGCCATCAAAAAGTGCTCTCAGCGGAAGCCTTTGGGTACACCTGAACTCCCTGGGGGAGCCTTTACGCAACCCCACACTCAACAGGACTCTGCGTCTTCGCTCTTTCCTAACAACCCTAAACATAACCCTAACCGCAACAAGAAGCTGAACCCGAGTTAGACCCGAAAAAACACGTACGGTGCCACTTTCTGCCATCCAAAAGTGCTCTCAGCGGAAGCCTTTGGGTACACCTGAACTCCCTGGGGGAGCCTTTACGCAACCGCACACTCAACAGGACTCTGCGTCTTCACTCTTTCCTAACAACCCTAAACATAACCCTAACCGCAACAAGAAGCTGAACCCGAGTTAGACCCGAAAAAACACGTACGGTGCCACTTTCTGCCATCCAAAAGTGCTCTCAGCGGAAGCCTTTGGGTACACCTGAACTCCCTGGGGGAGCCTTTACGCAACCCCACACTGAACAGGACTCTGCGTCTTCACTCTTTCCTAACAACCCTAAACATAACCCTAACCGCAACAAGAAGCTGAACCCGAGTTAGACCCGAAAAAACACGTACGGTGCCACTTTCTGCCATCAAAAAGTGCTCTCAGCGGAAGCCTTTGGGTACACCTGAACTCCCTGGGGGAGCCTTTACGCAACCCCACACTCAACAGGACTCTGCGTCTTCACTCTTTCCTAACAACCCTAAACATAACCCTAACCGCAACAAGAAGCTCAACCCGAGTTAGACCCGAAAAAACACGTACGGTGCCACTTTCTGCCATCAAAAAGTGCTCTCAGCGGAAGCCTTTGGGTACACCTGAACTCCCTGGGGGAGCCTTTACGCAACCCCACACTCAACAGGACTCTGCGTCTTCACTCTTTCCTAACAACCCTAAACATAACCCTAACCGCAACAAGAAGCTGAACCCGAGTTAGACCCGAAAAAACACGTACGGTGCCACTTTCTGCCATCCAAAAGTGCTCTCAGCGGAAGCCTTTGGGTACACCTGAACTCCCTGGGGGAGCCTTTACGCAACCCCACACTCAACAGGACTCTGCGTCTTCGCTCTTTCCTAACAACCCTAAACATAACCCTAACCGCAACAAGAAGCTGAACCCGAGTTAGACCCGAAAAAACACGTACGGTGCCACTTTCTGCCATCAAAAAGTGCTCTCAGCGGAAGCCTTTGGGTACACCTGAACTCCCTGGGGGAGCCTTTACGCAACCCCACACTCAACAGGACTCTGCGTCTTCACTCTTTCCTAACAACCCTAAACAGAACCCTAACCGCAACAAGAAGCTGAACCCGAGTTAGACCCGAAAAAACACGTACGGTGCCACTTTCTGCCATCCAAAAGTGCTCTCAGCGGAAGCCTTTGGGTACACCTGAACTCCCTGGGGGAGCCTTTACGCAACCCCACACTCAACAGGACTCTGCGTCTTCACTCTTTCCTAACAACCCTAAACATAACCCTAACCGCAACAAGAAGCTGAACCCGAGTTAGACCCGAAAAAACACGTACGGTGCCACTTTCTGCCATCAAAAAGTGCTCTCAGCGGAAGCCTTTGGGTACACCTGAACTCCCTGGGGGAGCCTTTACGCAACCCCACACTCAACAGGACTCTGCGTCTTCACTCTTTCCTAACAACCCTAAACATAACCCTAACCGCAACAAGAAGCTGAACCCGAGTTAGACCCGAAAAAACACGTACGGTGCCACTTTCTGCCATCAAAAAGTGCTCTCAGCGGAAGCCTTTGGGTACACCTGAACTCCCTGGCGGAGCCTTTACGCAACCCCACACTCAACAGGACTCTGCGTCTTCACTCTTTCCTAACAACCCTAAACATAACCCTAACCGCAACAAGAAGCTGAACCCGAGTTAGACCCGAAAAAACACGTACGGTGCCACTTTCTGCCATCAAAAAGTGCTCTCAGCGGAAGCCTTTGGGTACACCTGAACTCCCTGGGGGAGCCTTTACGCAACCCCACACTCAACAGGACTCTGCGTCTTCACTCTTTCCTAACAACCCTAAACATAACCCTAACCGCAACAAGAAGCTGAACCCGAGTTAGACCCGAAAAAACACGTACGGTGCCACTTTCTGCCATCCAAAAGTGCTCTCAGCGGAAGCCTTTGGGTACACCTGAACTCCCTGGGGGAGCCTTTACGCAACCCCACACTCAACAGGACTCTGCGTCTTCGCTCTTTCCTAACAACCCTAAACATAACCCTAACCGCAACAAGAAGCTGAACCCGAGTTAGACCCGAAAAAACACGTACGGTGCCACTTTCTGCCATCAAAAAGTGCTCTCAGCGGAAGCCTTTGGGTACACCTGAACTCCCTGGGGGAGCCTTTACGCAACCCCACACTCAACAGGACTCTGCGTCTTCACTCTTTCCTAACAACCCTAAACAGAACCCTAACCGCAACAAGAAGCTGAACCCGAGTTAGACCCGAAAAAACACGTACGGTGCCACTTTCTGCCATCAAAAAGTGCTCTGAGCGGAAGCCTTTGGGTACACCTGAACTCCCTGGGGGAGCCTTTACGCAACCCCACACTCAACAGGACTCTGCGTCTTCACTCTTTCCTAACAACCCTAAACATAACCCTAACCGCAACAAGAAGCTGAACCCGAGTTAGACCCGAAAAAACACGTACGGTGCCACTTTCTGCCATCAAAAAGTGCTCTCAGCGGAAGCCTTTGGGTACACCTGAACTCCCTGGGGGAGCCTTTACGCAACCCCACACTCAACAGGACTCTGCGTCTTCACTCTTTCCTAACAACCCTAAACATAACCCTAACCGCAACAAGAAGCTGAACCCGAGTTAGACCCGAAAAAACACGTACGGTGCCACTTTCTGCCATCAAAAAGTGCTCTCAGCGGAAGCCTTTGGGTACACCTGAACTCCCTGGGGGAGCCTTTACGCAACCCCACACTCAACAGGACTCTGCGTCTTCGCTCTTTCCTAACAACCCTAAACATAACCCTAACCGCAACAAGAAGCTGAACCCGAGTTAGACCCGAAAAAACACGTACGGTGCCACTTTCTGCCATCCAAAAGTGCTCTCAGCGGAAGCCTTTGGGTACACCTGAACTCCCTGGGGGAGCCTTTACGCAACCGCACACTCAACAGGACTCTGCGTCTTCACTCTTTCCTAACAACCCTAAACATAACCCTAACCGCAACAAGAAGCTGAACCCGAGTTAGACCCGAAAAAACACGTACGGTGCCACTTTCTGCCATCCAAAAGTGCTCTCAGCGGAAGCCTTTGGGTACACCTGAACTCCCTGGGGGAGCCTTTACGCAACCTCACACTCAACAGGACTCTGCGTCTTCACTCTTTCCTAACAACCCTAAACATAACCCTAACCGCAACAAGAAGCTGAACCCGAGTTAGACCCGAAAAAACACGTACGGTGCCACTTTCTGCCATCAAAAAGTGCTCTCAGCGGAAGCCTTTGGGTACACCTGAACTCCCTGGGGGAGCCTTTACGCAACCCCACACTCAACAGGACTCTGCGTCTTCACTCTTTCCTAACAACCCTAAACATAACCCTAACCGCAACAAGAAGCTGAACCCGAGTTAGACCCGAAAAAACACGTACGGTGCCACTTTCTGCCATCAAAAAGTGCTCTGAGCGGAAGCCTTTGGGTACACCTGAACTCCCTGGGGGAGCCTTTACGCAACCCCACACTCAACAGGACTCTGCGTCTTCGCTCTTTCCTAACAACCCTAAACATAACCCTAACCGCAACAAGAAGCTGAACCCGAGTTAGACCCGAAAAAACACGTACGGTGCCACTTTCTGCCATCCAAAAGTGCTCTCAGCGGAAGCCTTTGGGTACACCTGAACTCCCTGGGGGAGCCTTTACGCAACCGCACACTCAACAGGACTCTGCGTCTTCACTCTTTCCTAACAACCCTAAACAGAACCCTAACCGCAACAAGAAGCTGAACCCGAGTTAGACCCGAAAAAACACGTACGGTGCCACTTTCTGCCATCAAAAAGTGCTCTCAGCGGAAGCCTTTGGGTACACCTGAACTCCCTGGGGGAGCCTTTACGCAACCTCACACTCAACAGGACTCTGCGTCTTCACTCTTTCCTAACAACCCTAAACATAACCCTAACCGCAACAAGAAGCTGAACCCGAGTTAGACCCGAAAAAACACGTACGGTGCCACTTTCTGCCATCAAAAAGTGCTCTCAGCGGAAGCCTTTGGGTACACCTGAACTCCCTGGGGGAGCCTTTACGCAACCCCACACTCAACAGGACTCTGCGTCTTCACTCTTTCCTAACAACCCTAAACATAACCCTAACAGGAACAAGAAGCTCAACCCGAGTTAGACCCGAAAAAACACGTACGGTGCATCTTTCTGCCATCAAAAAGTGCTCTCAGCGGAAGCCTTTGGGTACACCTGAACTCCCTGGGGGAGCCTTTACACAACCCCACACTCAACAGGACTCTGCGTCTTCACTCTTTCCTAACAACCCTAAACATAACCCTAACAGGAACAAGAAGCTGAACCCGAGTTAGACCCGAAAAAACACGTACGGTGCCACTTTCTGCCATCAAAAAGTGCTCTCAGCGGAAGCCTTTGGGTACACCTGAACTCCCTGGGGGAGCCTTTACGCAACCCCACACTCAACAGGACTCTGCGTCTTCACTCTTTCCTAACAACCCTAAACATAACCCTAACCGCAACAAGAAGCTGAACCCGAGTTAGACCCGAAAAAACACGTACGGTGCCACTTTCTGCCATCAAAAAGTGCTCTCAGCGGAAGCCTTTGGGTACACGTGAACTCCCTGGGGGAGCCTTTACGCAACCCCACACTCAACAGGACTCTGCGTCTTCACTCTTTCCTAACAACCCTAAACATAACCCTAACCGCAACAAGAAGCTCAACCCGAGTTAGACCCGAAAAAACACGTACGGTGCCACTTTCTGCCATCAAAAAGTGCTCTCAGCGGAAGCCTTTGGGTACACCTGAACTCCCTGGGGGAGCCTTTACGCAACCCCACACTCAACAGGACTCTGCGTCTTCACTCTTTCCTAACAACCCTAAACATAACCCTAACCGCAACAAGAAGCTCAACCCGAGTTAGACCCGAAAAAACACGTACGGTGCCACTTTCTGCCATCAAAAAGTGCTCTCAGCGGAAGCCTTTGGGTACACCTGAACTCCCTGGGGGAGCCTTTACGCAACCCCACACTCAACAGGACTCTGCGTCTTCACTCTTTCCTAACAACCCTAAACATAACCCTAACCGCAACAAGAAGCTGAACCCGAGTTAGACCCGAAAAAACACGTACGGTGCCACTTTCTGCCATCCAAAAGTGCTCTCAGCGGAAGCCTTTGGGTACACCTGAACTCCCTGGGGGAGCCTTTACGCAACCCCACACTCAACAGGACTCTGCGTCTTCGCTCTTTCCTAACAACCCTAAACATAACCCTAACCGCAACAAGAAGCTGAACCCGAGTTAGACCCGAAAAAACACGTACGGTGCCACTTTCTGCCATCAAAAAGTGCTCTCAGCGGAAGCCTTTGGGTACACCTGAACTCCCTGGGGGAGCCTTTACGCAACCCCACACTCAACAGGACTCTGCGTCTTCACTCTTTCCTAACAACCCTAAACAGAACCCTAACCGCAACAAGAAGCTGAACCCGAGTTAGACCCGAAAAAACACGTACGGTGCCACTTTCTGCCATCCAAAAGTGCTCTCAGCGGAAGCCTTTGGGTACACCTGAACTCCCTGGGGGAGCCTTTACGCAACCCCACACTCAACAGGACTCTGCGTCTTCACTCTTTCCTAACAACCCTAAACATAACCCTAACCGCAACAAGAAGCTGAACCCGAGTTAGACCCGAAAAAACACGTACGGTGCCACTTTCTGCCATCAAAAAGTGCTCTCAGCGGAAGCCTTTGGGTACACCTGAACTCCCTGGGGGAGCCTTTACGCAACCCCACACTCAACAGGACTCTGCGTCTTCACTCTTTCCTAACAACCCTAAACATAACCCTAACCGCAACAAGAAGCTGAACCCGAGTTAGACCCGAAAAAACACGTACGGTGCCACTTTCTGCCATCAAAAAGTGCTCTCAGCGGAAGCCTTTGGGTACACCTGAACTCCCTGGCGGAGCCTTTACGCAACCCCACACTCAACAGGACTCTGCGTCTTCACTCTTTCCTAACAACCCTAAACATAACCCTAACCGCAACAAGAAGCTGAACCCGAGTTAGACCCGAAAAAACACGTACGGTGCCACTTTCTGCCATCAAAAAGTGCTCTCAGCGGAAGCCTTTGGGTACACCTGAACTCCCTGGGGGAGCCTTTACGCAACCCCACACTCAACAGGACTCTGCGTCTTCACTCTTTCCTAACAACCCTAAACATAACCCTAACCGCAACAAGAAGCTGAACCCGAGTTAGACCCGAAAAAACACGTACGGTGCCACTTTCTGCCATCCAAAAGTGCTCTCAGCGGAAGCCTTTGGGTACACCTGAACTCCCTGGGGGAGCCTTTACGCAACCCCACACTCAACAGGACTCTGCGTCTTCGCTCTTTCCTAACAACCCTAAACATAACCCTAACCGCAACAAGAAGCTGAACCCGAGTTAGACCCGAAAAAACACGTACGGTGCCACTTTCTGCCATCAAAAAGTGCTCTCAGCGGAAGCCTTTGGGTACACCTGAACTCCCTGGGGGAGCCTTTACGCAACCCCACACTCAACAGGACTCTGCGTCTTCACTCTTTCCTAACAACCCTAAACAGAACCCTAACCGCAACAAGAAGCTGAACCCGAGTTAGACCCGAAAAAACACGTACGGTGCCACTTTCTGCCATCAAAAAGTGCTCTGAGCGGAAGCCTTTGGGTACACCTGAACTCCCTGGGGGAGCCTTTACGCAACCCCACACTCAACAGGACTCTGCGTCTTCACTCTTTCCTAACAACCCTAAACATAACCCTAACCGCAACAAGAAGCTGAACCCGAGTTAGACCCGAAAAAACACGTACGGTGCCACTTTCTGCCATCAAAAAGTGCTCTCAGCGGAAGCCTTTGGGTACACCTGAACTCCCTGGGGGAGCCTTTACGCAACCCCACACTCAACAGGACTCTGCGTCTTCACTCTTTCCTAACAACCCTAAACATAACCCTAACCGCAACAAGAAGCTGAACCCGAGTTAGACCCGAAAAAACACGTACGGTGCCACTTTCTGCCATCAAAAAGTGCTCTCAGCGGAAGCCTTTGGGTACACCTGAACTCCCTGGGGGAGCCTTTACGCAACCCCACACTCAACAGGACTCTGCGTCTTCGCTCTTTCCTAACAACCCTAAACATAACCCTAACCGCAACAAGAAGCTGAACCCGAGTTAGACCCGAAAAAACACGTACGGTGCCACTTTCTGCCATCCAAAAGTGCTCTCAGCGGAAGCCTTTGGGTACACCTGAACTCCCTGGGGGAGCCTTTACGCAACCGCACACTCAACAGGACTCTGCGTCTTCACTCTTTCCTAACAACCCTAAACATAACCCTAACCGCAACAAGAAGCTGAACCCGAGTTAGACCCGAAAAAACACGTACGGTGCCACTTTCTGCCATCCAAAAGTGCTCTCAGCGGAAGCCTTTGGGTACACCTGAACTCCCTGGGGGAGCCTTTACGCAACCTCACACTCAACAGGACTCTGCGTCTTCACTCTTTCCTAACAACCCTAAACATAACCCTAACCGCAACAAGAAGCTGAACCCGAGTTAGACCCGAAAAAACACGTACGGTGCCACTTTCTGCCATCAAAAAGTGCTCTCAGCGGAAGCCTTTGGGTACACCTGAACTCCCTGGGGGAGCCTTTACGCAACCCCACACTCAACAGGACTCTGCGTCTTCACTCTTTCCTAACAACCCTAAACATAACCCTAACCGCAACAAGAAGCTGAACCCGAGTTAGACCCGAAAAAACACGTACGGTGCCACTTTCTGCCATCAAAAAGTGCTCTGAGCGGAAGCCTTTGGGTACACCTGAACTCCCTGGGGGAGCCTTTACGCAACCCCACACTCAACAGGACTCTGCGTCTTCGCTCTTTCCTAACAACCCTAAACATAACCCTAACCGCAACAAGAAGCTGAACCCGAGTTAGACCCGAAAAAACACGTACGGTGCCACTTTCTGCCATCCAAAAGTGCTCTCAGCGGAAGCCTTTGGGTACACCTGAACTCCCTGGGGGAGCCTTTACGCAACCGCACACTCAACAGGACTCTGCGTCTTCACTCTTTCCTAACAACCCTAAACAGAACCCTAACCGCAACAAGAAGCTGAACCCGAGTTAGACCCGAAAAAACACGTACGGTGCCACTTTCTGCCATCAAAAAGTGCTCTCAGCGGAAGCCTTTGGGTACACCTGAACTCCCTGGGGGAGCCTTTACGCAACCTCACACTCAACAGGACTCTGCGTCTTCACTCTTTCCTAACAACCCTAAACATAACCCTAACCGCAACAAGAAGCTGAACCCGAGTTAGACCCGAAAAAACACGTACGGTGCCACTTTCTGCCATCAAAAAGTGCTCTCAGCGGAAGCCTTTGGGTACACCTGAACTCCCTGGGGGAGCCTTTACGCAACCCCACACTCAACAGGACTCTGCGTCTTCACTCTTTCCTAACAACCCTAAACATAACCCTAACAGGAACAAGAAGCTCAACCCGAGTTAGACCCGAAAAAACACGTACGGTGCATCTTTCTGCCATCAAAAAGTGCTCTCAGCGGAAGCCTTTGGGTACACCTGAACTCCCTGGGGGAGCCTTTACACAACCCCACACTCAACAGGACTCTGCGTCTTCACTCTTTCCTAACAACCCTAAACATAACCCTAACAGGAACAAGAAGCTGAACCCGAGTTAGACCCGAAAAAACACGTACGGTGCCACTTTCTGCCATCAAAAAGTGCTCTCAGCGGAAGCCTTTGGGTACACCTGAACTCCCTGGGGGAGCCTTTACGCAACCCCACACTCAACAGGACTCTGCGTCTTCACTCTTTCCTAACAACCCTAAACATAACCCTAACCGCAACAAGAAGCTGAACCCGAGTTAGACCCGAAAAAACACGTACGGTGCCACTTTCTGCCATCAAAAAGTGCTCTCAGCGGAAGCCTTTGGGTACACGTGAACTCCCTGGGGGAGCCTTTACGCAACCCCACACTCAACAGGACTCTGCGTCTTCACTCTTTCCTAACAACCCTAAACATAACCCTAACCGCAACAAGAAGCTCAACCCGAGTTAGACCCGAAAAAACACGTACGGTGCCACTTTCTGCCATCAAAAAGTGCTCTCAGCGGAAGCCTTTGGGTACACCTGAACTCCCTGGGGGAGCCTTTACGCAACCCCACACTCAACAGGACTCTGCGTCTTCACTCTTTCCTAACAACCCTAAACATAACCCTAACCGCAACAAGAAGCTGAACCCGAGTTAGACCCGAAAAAACACGTACGGTGCCACTTTCTGCCATCAAAAAGTGCTCTCAGCGGAAGCCTTTGGGTACACCTGAACTCCCTGGGGGAGCCTTTACACAACCCCACACTCAACAGGACTCTGCGTCTTCACTCTTTCCTAACAACCCTAAACATAACCCTAACCGCAACAAGAAGCTGAACCCGAGTTAGACCCGAAAAAACACGTACGGTGCCACTTTCTGCCATCAAAAAGTGCTCTCAGCGGAAGCCTTTGGGTACACCTGAACTCCCTGGGGGAGCCTTTACGCAACCCCACACTCAACAGGACTCTGCGTCTTCGCTCTTTCCTAACAACCCTAAACATAACCCTAACCGCAACAAGAAGCTGAACCCGAGTTAGACCCGAAAAAACACGTACGGTGCCACTTTCTGCCATCAAAAAGTGCTCTCAGCGGAAGCCTTTGGGTACACCTGAACTCCCTGGGGGAGTCTTTACGCAACCCCACACTCAACAGGACTCTGCGTCTTCACTCTTTCCTAACAACCCTAAACATAACCCTAACCGCAACAAGAAGCTGAACCCGAGTTAGACCCGAAAAAACACGTACGGTGACACTTTCTGCCATCAAAAAGTGCTCTCAGCGGAAGCCTTTGGGTACACCTGAACTCCCTGGGGGAGCCTTTACGCAACCCCACACTCAACAGGACTCTGCGTCTTCACTCTTTCCTAACAACCCTAAACATAACCCTAACCGCAACAAGAAGCTGAACCCGAGTTAGACCCGAAAAAACACGTACGGTGCCACTTTCTGCCATCAAAAAGTGCTCTCAGCGGAAGCCTTTGGGTACACCTGAACTCCCTGGGGGAGCCTTTACGCAACCCCACACTCAACAGGACTCTGCGTCTTCACTCTTTCCTAACAACCCTAAACATAACCCTAACCGCAACAAGAAGCTGAACCCGAGTTAGACCCGAAAAAACACGTACGGTGCCACTTTCTGCCATCAAAAAGTGCTCTCAGCGGAAGCCTTTGGGTACACCTGAACTCCCTGGGGGAGCCTTTACGCAACCCCACACTCAACAGGACTCTGCGTCTTCACTCTTTCCTAACAACCCTAAACATAACCCTAACCGCAACAAGAAGCTGAACCCGAGTTAGACCCGAAAAAACACGTACGGTGCCACTTTCTGCCATCAAAAAGTGCTCTCAGCGGAAGCCTTTGGGTACACCTGAACTCCCTGCGGGAGCCTTTACGCAACCCCACACTCAACAGGACTCTGCGTCTTCACTCTTTCCTAACAACCCTAAACATAACCCTAACCGCAACAAGAAGCTGAACCCGAGTTAGACCCGAAAAAACACGTACGGTGCCACTTTCTGCCATCAAAAAGTGCTCTCAGCGGAAGCCTTTGGGTACACCTGAACTCCCTGGGGGAGCCTTTACGCAACCCCACACTCAACAGGACTCTGCGTCTTCACTCTTTCCTAACAACCCTAAACATAACCCTAACCGCAACAAGAAGCTGAACCCGAGTTAGACCCGAAAAAACACGTACGGTGCCACTTTCTGCCATCAAAAAGTGCTCTCAGCGGAAGCCTTTGGGTACACCTGAACTCCCTGGGGGAGCCTTTACGCAACCCCACACTCAACAGGACTCTGCGTCTTCGCTCTTTCCTAACAACCCTAAACATAACCCTAACCGCAACAAGAAGCTGAACCCGAGTTAGACCCGAAAAAACACGTACGGTGCCACTTTCTGCCATCCAAAAGTGCTCTCAGCGGAAGCCTTTGGGTACACCTGAACTCCCTGGGGGAGCCTTTACGCAACCCCACACTCAACAGGACTCTGCGTCTTCACTCTTTCCTAACAACCCTAAACATAACCCTAACCGCAACAAGAAGCTGAACCCGAGTTAGACCCGAAAAAACACGTACGGTGCCACTTTCTGCCATCAAAAAGTGCTCTCAGCGGAAGCCTTTGGGTACACCTGAACTCCCTGGGGGAGCCTTTACGCAACCTCACACTCAACAGGACTCTGCGTCTTCACTCTTTCCTAACAACCCTAAACATAACCCTAACCGCAACAAGAAGCTGAACCCGAGTTAGACCCGAAAAAACACGTACGGTGCCACTTTCTGCCATCAAAAAGTGCTCTCAGCGGAAGCCTTTGGGTACACCTGAACTCCCTGGGGGAGCCTTTACGCAACCCCACACTCAACAGGACTCTGCGTCTTCACTCTTTCCTAACAACCCTAAACATATCCCTAACCGCAACAAGAAGCTCAACCCGAGTTAGACCCGAAAAAACACGTACGGTGCCACTTTCTGCCATCAAAAAGTGCTCTCAGCGGAAGCCTTTGGGTACACCTGAACTCCCTGGGGGAGCCTTTACGCAACCCCACACTCAACAGGACTCTGCGTCTTCACTCTTTCCTAACAACCCTAAACATAACCCTAACCGCAACAAGAAGCTGAACCCGAGTTAGACCCGAAAAAACACGTACGGTGCCACTTTCTGCCATCAAAAAGTGCTCTCAGCGGAAGCCTTTGGGTACACCTGAACTCCCTGGGGGAGCCTTTACACAACCCCACACTCAACAGGACTCTGCGTCTTCACTCTTTCCTAACAACCCTAAACATAACCCTAACCGCAACAAGAAGCTGAACCCGAGTTAGACCCGAAAAAACACGTACGGTGCCACTTTCTGCCATCAAAAAGTGCTCTCAGCGGAAGCCTTTGGGTACACCTGAACTCCCTGGGGGAGCCTTTACGCAACCCCACACTCAACAGGACTCTGCGTCTTCACTCTTTCCTAACAACCCTAAACATAACCCTAACCGCAACAAGAAGCTGAACCCGAGTTAGACCCGAAAAAACACGTACGGTGCCACTTTCTGCCATCAAAAAGTGCTCTCAGCGGAAGCCTTTGGGTACACCTGAACTCCCTGGGGGAGCCTTTACGCAACCCCACACTCAACAGGACTCTGCGTCTTCACTCTTTCCTAACAACCCTGAACATAACCCTAACCGCAACAAGAAGCTGAACCCGAGTTAGACCCGAAAAAACACGTACGGTGCCACTTTCTGCCATCAAAAAGTGCTCTGAGCGGAAGCCTTTGGGTACACCTGAACTCCCTGGGGGAGCCTTTACGCAACCCCACACTCAACAGGACTCTGCGTCTTCACTCTTTCCTAACAACCCTAAACATAACCCTAACCGCAACAAGAAGCTGAACCCGAGTTAGACCCGAAAAAACACGTACGGTGCCACTTTCTGCCATCAAAAAGTGCTCTCAGCGGAAGCCTTTGGGTACACCTGAACTCCCTGGGGGAGCCTTTACGCAACCCCACACTCAACAGGACTCTGCGCCTTCACTCTTTCCTAACAACCCTAAACATAACCCTAACCGCAACAAGAAGCTGAACCCGAGTTAGACCCGAAAAAACACGTACGGTGCCACTTTCTGCCATCAAAAAGTGCTCTCAGCGGAAGCCTTTGGGTACACCTGAACTCCCTGGGGGAGCCTTTACGCAACCCCACACTCAACAGGACTCTGCGTCTTCACTCTTTCCTAACAACCCTAAACATAACCCTAACCGCAACAAGAAGCTCAACCCGAGTTAGACCCGAAAAAACACGTACGGTGCCACTTTCTGCCATCAAAAAGTGCTCTCAGCGGAAGCCTTTGGGTACACCTGAACTCCCTGGGGGAGTCTTTACGCAACCCCACACTCAACAGGACTCTGCGTCTTCACTCTTTCCTAACAACCCTAAACATAACCCTAACCGCAACAAGAAGCTGAACCCGAGTTAGACCCGAAAAAACACGTACGGTGCCACTTTCTGCCATCAAAAAGTGCTCTCAGCGGAAGCCTTTGGGTACACCTGAACTCCCTGGGGGAGCCTTTACGCAACCCCACACTCAACAGGACTCTGCGTCTTCACTCTTTCCTAACAACCCTAAACATAACCCTAACCGCAACAAGAAGCTGAACCCGAGTTAGACCCGAAAAAACACGTACGGTGCCACTTTCTGCCATCAAAAAGTGCTCTCAGCGGAAGCCTTTGGGTACACCTGAACTCCCTGGGGGAGCCTTTACGCAACCCCACACTCAACAGGACTCTGCGTCTTCACTCTTTCCTAACAACCCTAAACATAACCCTAACCGCAACAAGAAGCTGAACCCGAGTTAGACCCGAAAAAACACGTACGGTGCCACTTTCTGCCATCAAAAAGTGCTCTCAGCGGAAGCCTTTGGGTACACCTGAACTCCCTGGGGGAGCCTTTACGCAACCCCACACTCAACAGGACTCTGCGTCTTCACTCTTTCCTAACAACCCTAAACATAACCCTAACCGCAACAAGAAGCTGAACCCGAGTTAGACCCGAAAAAACACGTACGGTGCCACTTTCTGCCATCAAAAAGTGCTCTCAGCGGAAGCCTTTGGGTACACGTGAACTCCCTGGGGGAGCCTTTACGCAACCCCACACTCAACAGGACTCTGCGCCTTCACTCTTTCCTAACAACCTTAAACATAACCCTAACCGCAACAAGAAGCTGAACCCGAGTTAGACCCGAAAAAACACGTACGGTGCCACTTTCTGCCATCAAAAAGTGCTCTCAGCGGAAGCCTTTGGGTACACCTGAACTCCCTGGGGGAGCCTTTACGCAACCCCACACTCAACAGGACTCTGCGTCTTCACTCTTTCCTAACAACCCTAAACATAACCCTAACCGCAACAAGAAGCTGAACCCGAGTTAGACCCGAAAAAACACGTACGGTGCCACTTTCTGCCATCAAAAAGTGCTCTCAGCGGAAGCCTTTGGGTACACCTGAACTCCCTGGGGGAGCCTTTACGCAACCCCACACTCAACAGGACTCTGCGTCTTCACTCTTTCCTAACAACCCTAAACAGAACCCTAACCGCAACAAGAAGCTGAACCCGAGTTAGACCCGAAAAAACACGTACGGTGCCACTTTCTGCCATCAAAAAGTGCTCTCAGCGGAAGCCTTTGGGTACACGTGAACTCCCTGGGGGAGCCTTTACGCAACCCCACACTCAACAGGACTCTGCGCCTTCACTCTTTCCTAACAACCTTAAACATAACCCTAACCGCAACAAGAAGCTGAACCCGAGTTAGACCCGAAAAAACACGTACGGTGCCACTTTCTGCCATCAAAAAGTGCTCTCAGCGGAAGCCTTTGGGTACACCTGAACTCCCTGGGGGAGCCTTTACGCAACCCCACACTCAACAGGACTCTGCGTCTTCACTCTTTCCTAACAACCCTAAACATAACCCTAACCGCAACAAGAAGCTGAACCCGAGTTAGACCCGAAAAAACACGTACGGTGCCACTTTCTGCCATCAAAAAGTGCTCTCAGCGGAAGCCTTTGGGTACACCTGAACTCCCTGGGGGAGCCTTTACGCAACCCCACACTCAACAGGACTCTGCGCCTTCACTCTTTCCTAACAACCCTAAACAGAACCCTAACCGCAACAAGAAGCTGAACCCGAGTTAGACCCGAAAAAACACGTACGGTGCCACTTTCTGCCATCAAAAAGTGCTCTCAGCGGAAGCCTTTGGGTACACCTGAACTCCCTGGGGGAGCCTTTACGCAACCCCACACTCAACAGGACTCTGCGTCTTCACTCTTTCCTAACAACCCTAAACATAACCCTAACCTCAACAAGAAGCTGAACCCGAGTTAGACCCGAAAAAACACGTACGGTGCCACTTTCTGCCATCCAAAAGTGCTCTCAGCGGAAGCCTTTGGGTACACCTGAACTCCCTGGGGGAGCCTTTACGCAACCCCACACTCAACAGGACTCTGCGTCTTCACTCTTTCCTAACAACCCTAAACATAACCCTAACCGCAACAAGAAGCTGAACCCGAGTTAGACCCGAAAAAACACGTACGGTGCCACTTTCTGCCATCAAAAAGTGCTCTCAGCGGAAGCCTTTGGGTACACCTGAACTCCCTGGGGGAGCCTTTACGCAACCCCACACTCAACAGGACTCTGCGTCTTCGCTCTTTCCTAACAACCCTAAACATAACCCTAACCGCAACAAGAAGCTGAACCCGAGTTAGACCCGAAGAAACACGTACGGTGCCACTTTCTGCCATCAAAAAGTGCTCTCAGCGGAAGCCTTTGGGTACACCTGAACTCCCTGGGGGAGCCTTTACGCAACCCCACACTCAACAGGACTCTGCGTCTTCACTCTTTCCTAACAACCCTAAACATAACCCTAACCGCAACAAGAAGCTGAACCCGAGTTAGACCCGAAAAAACACGTACGGTGCCACTTTCTGCCATCAAAAAGTGCTCTCAGCGGAAGCCTTTGGGTACACCTGAACTCCCTGGGGGAGCCTTTACGCAACCCCACACTCAACAGGACTCTGCGTCTTCACTCTTTCCTAACAACCCTAAACATAACCCTAACCGCAACAAGAAGCTGAACCCGAGTTAGACCCGAAAAAACACGTACGGTGCCACTTTCTGCCATCAAAAAGTGCTCTCAGCGGAAGCCTTTGGGTACACCTGAACTCCCTGGGGGAGCCTTTACGCAACCCCACACTCAACAGGACTCTGCGTCTTCGCTCTTTCCTAACAACCCTAAACATAACCCTAACCGCAACAAGAAGCTGAACCCGAGTTAGACCCGAAAAAACACGTACGGTGCCACTTTCTGCCATCAAAAAGTGCTCTCAGCGGAAGCCTTTGGGTACACCTGAACTCCCTGGGGGAGTCTTTACGCAACCCCACACTCAACAGGACTCTGCGTCTTCACTCTTTCCTAACAACCCTAAACATAACCCTAACCGCAACAAGAAGCTGAACCCGAGTTAGACCCGAAAAAACACGTACGGTGCCACTTTCTGCCATCAAAAAGTGCTCTCAGCGGAAGCCTTTGGGTACACCTGAACTCCCTGGGGGAGCCTTTACGCAACCCCACACTCAACAGGACTCTGCGTCTTCACTCTTTCCTAACAACCCTAAACATAACCCTAACCGCAACAAGAAGCTGAACCCGAGTTAGACCCGAAAAAACACGTACGGTGCCACTTTCTGCCATCAAAAAGTGCTCTCAGCGGAAGCCTTTGGGTACACCTGAACTCCCTGGGGGAGCCTTTACGCAACCCCACACTCAACAGGACTCTGCGTCTTCACTCTTTCCTAACAACCCTAAACATAACCCTAACTGCAACAAGAAGCTGAACCCGAGTTAGACCCGAAAAAACACGTACGGTGCCACTTTCTGCCATCAAAAAGTGCTCTCAGCGGAAGCCTTTGGGTACACCTGAACTCCCTGGGGGAGCCTTTACGCAACCCCACACTCAACAGGACTCTGCGTCTTCACTCTTTCCTAACAACCCTAAACATAACCCTAACCGCAACAAGAAGCTGAACCCGAGTTAGACCCGAAAAAACACGTACGGTGCCACTTTCTGCCATCAAAAAGTGCTCTCAGCGGAAGCCTTTGGGTACACGTGAACTCCCTGGGGGAGCCTTTACGCAACCCCACACTCAACAGGACTCTGCGCCTTCACTCTTTCCTAACAACCCTAAACATAACCCTAACCGCAACAAGAAGCTGAACCCGAGTTAGACCCGAAAAAACACGTACGGTGCCACTTTCTGCCATCAAAAAGTGCTCTCAGCGGAAGCCTTTGGGTACACCTGAACTCCCTGGGGGAGCCTTTACGCAACCCCACACTCAACAGGATTCTGCGTCTTCACTCTTTCCTAACAACCCTAAACATAACCCTAACCGCAACAAGAAGCTGAACCCGAGTTAGACCCGAAAAAACACGTACGGTGCCACTTTCTGCCATCAAAAAGTGCTCTCAGCGGAAGCCTTTGGGTACACCTGAACTCCCTGGGGGAGCCTTTACGCAACCCCACACTCAACAGGACTCTGCGTCTTCACTCTTTCCTAACAACCCTAAACATAACCCTAACCGCAACAAGAAGCTGAACCCGAGTTAGACCCGAAAAAACACGTACGGTGCCACTTTCTGCCATCAAAAAGTGCTCTCAGCGGAAGCCTTTGGGTACACCTGAACTCCCTGGGGGAGCCTTTACGCAACCCCACACTCAACAGGACTCTGCGTCTTCACTCTTTCCTAACAACCCTAAACATAACCCTAACCGCAACAAGAAGCTGAACCCGAGTTAGACCCGAAAAAACACGTACGGTGCCACTTTCTGCCATCAAAAAGTGCTCTCAGCGGAAGCCTTTGGGTACACCTGAACTCCCTGGGGGAGCCTTTACGCAACCCCACACTCAACAGGACTCTGCGTCTTCACTCTTTCCTAACAACCCTAAACATAACCCTAACCGCAACAAGAAGCTGAACCCGAGTTAGACCCGAAAAAACACGTACGGTGCCACTTTCTGCCATCCAAAAGTGCTCTCAGCGGAAGCCTTTGGGTACACCTGAACTCCCTGGGGGAGCCTTTACGCAACCCCACACTCAACAGGACTCTGCGTCTTCGCTCTTTCCTAACAACCCTAAACATAACCCTAACCGCAACAAGAAGCTGAACCCGAGTTAGACCCGAAAAAACACGTACGGTGCCACTTTCTGCCATCAAAAAGTGCTCTCAGCGGAAGCCTTTGGGTACACCTGAACTCCCTGGGGGAGTCTTTACGCAACCCCACACTCAACAGGACTCTGCGTCTTCACTCTTTCCTAACAACCCTAAACATAACCCTAACCGCAACAAGAAGCTGAACCCGAGTTAGACCCGAAAAAACACGTACGGTGCCACTTTCTGCCATCAAAAAGTGCTCTCAGCGGAAGCCTTTGGGTACACCTGAACTCCCTGGGGGAGCCTTTACGCAACCCCACACTCAACAGGACTCTGCGTCTTCACTCTTTCCTAACAACCCTAAACATAACCCTAACCGCAACAAGAAGCTGAACCCGAGTTAGACCCGAAAAAACACGTACGGTGCCACTTTCTGCCATCAAAAAGTGCTCTCAGCGGAAGCCTTTGGGTACACCTGAACTCCCTGGGGGAGCCTTTACGCAACCCCACACTCAACAGGACTCTGCGTCTTCACTCTTTCCTAACAACCCTAAACATAACCCTAACTGCAACAAGAAGCTGAACCCGAGTTAGACCCGAAAAAACACGTACGGTGCCACTTTCTGCCATCAAAAAGTGCTCTCAGCGGAAGCCTTTGGGTACACCTGAACTCCCTGGGGGAGCCTTTACGCAACCCCACACTCAACAGGACTCTGCGTCTTCACTCTTTCCTAACAACCCTAAACATAACCCTAACCGCAACAAGAAGCTGAACCCGAGTTAGACCCGAAAAAACACGTACGGTGCCACTTTCTGCCATCAAAAAGTGCTCTCAGCGGAAGCCTTTGGGTACACGTGAACTCCCTGGGGGAGCCTTTACGCAACCCCACACTCAACAGGACTCTGCGCCTTCACTCTTTCCTAACAACCCTAAACATAACCCTAACCGCAACAAGAAGCTGAACCCGAGTTAGACCCGAAAAAACACGTACGGTGCCACTTTCTGCCATCAAAAAGTGCTCTCAGCGGAAGCCTTTGGGTACACCTGAACTCCCTGGGGGAGCCTTTACGCAACCCCACACTCAACAGGACTCTGCGTCTTCACTCTTTCCTAACAACCCTAAACATAACCCTAACCGCAACAAGAAGCTGAACCCGAGTTAGACCCGAAAAAACACGTACGGTGCCACTTTCTGCCATCAAAAAGTGCTCTCAGCGGAAGCCTTTGGGTACACCTGAACTCCCTGGGGGAGCCTTTACGCAACCCCACACTCAACAGGACTCTGCGTCTTCACTCTTTCCTAACAACCCTAAACATAACCCTAACCGCAACAAGAAGCTGAACCCGAGTTAGACCCGAAAAAACACGTACGGTGCCACTTTCTGCCATCCAAAAGTGCTCTCAGCGGAAGCCTTTGGGTACACCTGAACTCCCTGGGGGAGCCTTTACGCAACCCCACACTCAACAGGACTCTGCGTCTTCACTCTTTCCTAACAACCCTAAACATAACCCTAACCGCAACAAGAAGCTGAACCCGAGTTAGACCCGAAAAAACACGTACGGTGCCACTTTCTGCCATCAAAAAGTGCTCTCAGCGGAAGCCTTTGGGTACACCTGAACTCCCTGGGGGAGCCTTTACGCAACCCCACACTCAACAGGACTCTGCGTCTTCACTCTTTCCTAACAACCCTAAACATAACCCTAACCGCAACAAGAAGCTGAACCCGAGTTAGACCCGAAAAAACACGTACGGTGCCACTTTCTGCCATCCAAAAGTGCTCTCAGCGGAAGCCTTTGGGTACACCTGAACTCCCTGGGGGAGCCTTTACGCAACCCCACACTCAACAGGACTCTGCGTCTTCACTCTTTCCTAACAACCCTAAACATAACCCTAACCGCAACAAGAAGCTGAACCCGAGTTAGACCCGAAAAAACACGTACGGTGCCACTTTCTGCCATCAAAAAGTGCTCTCAGCGGAAGCCTTTGGGTACACCTGAACTCCCTGGGGGAGCCTTTACGCAACCCCACACTCAACAGGACTCTGCGTCTTCACTCTTTCCTAACAACCCTAAACATAACCCTAACCGCAACAAGAAGCTGAACCCGAGTTAGACCCGAAAAAACACGTACGGTGCCACTTTCTGCCATCAAAAAGTGCTCTCAGCGGAAGCCTTTGGGTACACCTGAACTCCCTGGGGGAGCCTTTACGCAACCCCACACTCAACAGGACTCTGCGTCTTCACTCTTTCCTAACAACCCTAAACATAACCCTAACCGCAACAAGAAGCTGAACCCGAGTTAGACCCGAAAAAACACGTACGGTGCCACTTTCTGCCCTCCAAAAGTGCTCTCAGCGGAAGCCTTTGGGTACACGTGAACTCCCTGGGGGAGCCTTTACGCAACCCCACACTCAACAGGACTCTGCGTCTTCACTCTTTCCTAACAACCCTAAACATAACCCTAACCGCAACAAGAAGCTGAACCAGAGTTAGACCCGAAAAAACACGTACGGTGCCACTTTCTGCCATCAAAAAGTGCTCTCAGCGGAAGCCTTTGGGTACACGTGAACTCCCTGGGGGAGCCTTTACGCAACCCCACACTCAACAGGACTCTGCGTCTTCACTCTTTCCTAACAACCCTAAACATAACCCTAACCGCAACAAGAAGCTGAACCCGAGTTAGACCCGAAAAAACACGTACGGTGCCACTTTCTGCCATCAAAAAGTGCTCTCAGCGGAAGCCTTTGGGTACACCTGAACTCCCTGGGGGAGCCTTTACGCAACCCCACACTCAACAGGACTCTGAGTCTTCACTCTTTCCTAACAACCCTAAACATAACCCTAACCGCAACAAGAAGCTGAACCCGAGTTAGACCCGAAAAAACACGTACGGTGCCACTTTCTGCCATCAAAAAGTGCTCTCAGTGGAAGCCTTTGGGTACACCTGAACTCCCTGGGGGAGCCTTTACGCAACCCCACACTCAACAGGACTCTGCGTCTTCACTCTTTCCTAACAACCCTAAACATAACCCTAACCGCAACAAGAAGCTGAACCCGAGTTAGACCCGAAAAAACACGTACGGTGCCACTTTCTGCCATCAAAAAGTGCTCTCAGCGGAAGCCTTTGGGTACACCTGAACTCCCTGGGGGAGCCTTTACGCAACCCCACACTCAACAGGACTCTGCGTCTTCGCTCTTTCCTAACAACCCTAAACATAACCCTAACCGCAACAAGAAGCTGAACCCGAGTTAGACCCGAAAAAACACGTACGGTGCCACTTTCTGCCATCAAAAAGTGCTCTCAGCGGAAGCCTTTGGGTACACCTGAACTCCCTGGGGGAGCCTTTACGCAACCCCACACTCAACAGGACTCTGCGTCTTCACTCTTTCCTAACAACCCTAAACATAACCCTAACCGCAACAAGAAGCTGAACCCGAGTTAGACCCGAAAAAACACGTACGGTGCCACTTTCTGCCATCAAAAAGTGCTCTCAGCGGAAGCCTTTGGGTACACCTGAACTCCCTGGGGGAGCCTTTACGCAACCCCACACTCAACAGGACTCTGCGTCTTCACTCTTTCCTAACAACCCTAAACATAACCCTAACCGCAACAAGAAGCTGAACCCGAGTTAGACCCGAAAAAACACGTACGGTGCCACTTTCTGCCATCAAAAAGTGCTCTCAGCGGAAGCCTTTGGGTACACCTGAACTCCCTGGGGGAGCCTTTACGCAACCCCACACTCAACAGGACTCTGCGTCTTCGCTCTTTCCTAACAACCCTAAACATAACCCTAACCGCAACAAGAAGCTGAACCCGAGTTAGACCCGAAAAAACACGTACGGTGCCACTTTCTGCCATCCAAAAGTGCTCTCAGCGGAAGCCTTTGGGTACACCTGAACTCCCTGGGGGAGCCTTTACGCAACCCCACACTCAACAGGACTCTGCGTCTTCACTCTTTCCTAACAACCCTAAACATAACCCTAACCGCAACAAGAAGCTCAACCCGAGTTAGACCCGAAAAAACACGTACGGTGCCACTTTCTGCCATCAAAAAGTGCTCTCAGCGGAAGCCTTTGGGTACACCTGAACTCCCTGGGGGAGCCTTTACGCAACCTCACACTCAACAGGACTCTGCGTCTTCACTCTTTCCTAACAACCCTAAACATAACCCTAACCGCAACAAGAAGCTGAACCCGAGTTAGACCCGAAAAAACACGTACGGTGCCACTTTCTGCCATCAAAAAGTGCTCTCAGCGGAAGCCTTTGGGTACACCTGAACTCCCTGGGGGAGCCTTTACGCAACCCCGCACTCAACAGGACTCTGCGTCTTCACTCTTTCCTAACAACCCTAAACATAACCCTAACCGCAACAAGAAGCTGAACCCGAGTTAGACCCGAAAAAACACGTACGGTGCCACTTTCTGCCATCAAAAAGTGCTCTCAGCGGAAGCCTTTGGGTACACCTGAACTCCCTGGGGGAGCCTTTACGCAACCCCACACTCAACAGGACTCTGCGTCTTCACTCTTTCCTAACAACCCTAAACATAACCCTAACCGCAACAAGAAGCTCAACCCGAGTTAGACCTGAAAAAACACGTACGGTGCATCTTTCTGCCATCAAAAAGTGCTCTCAGCGGAAGCCTTTGGGTACACCTGAACTCCCTGGGGGAGCCTTTACGCAACCCCACACTCAACAGGACTCTGCGTCTTCACTCTTTCCTAACAACCCTAAACATAACCCTAACCGCAACAAGAAGCTGAACCCGAGTTAGACCCGAAAAAACACGTACGGTGCCACTTTCTGCCATCCAAAAGTGCTCTCAGCGGAAGCCTTTGGGTACACCTGAACTCCCTGGGGGAGCCTTTACGCAACCCCACACTCAACAGGACTCTGCGTCTTCACTCTTTCCTAACAACCCTAAACATAACCCTAACCGCAACAAGAAGCTCAACCCGAGTTAGACCCGAAAAAACACGTACGGTGCCACTTTCTGCCATCAAAAAGTGCTCTCAGCGGAAGCCTTTGGGTACACCTGAACTCCCTGGGGGAGCCTTTACGCAACCCCACACTCAACAGGACTCTGCGTCTTCACTCTTTCCTAACAACCCTAAACATAACCCTAACCGCAACAAGAAGCTCAACCCGAGTTAGACCCGAAAAAACACGTACGGTGCCACTTTCTGCCCTCCAAAAGTGCTCTCAGCGGAAGCCTTTGGGTACACCTGAACTCCCTGGGGGAGCCTTTACGCAACCCCACACTCAACAGGACTCTGCGTCTTCACTCTTTCCTAACAACCCTAAACATAACCCTAACCGCAACAAGAAGCTGAACCCGAGTTAGACCCGAAAAAACACGTACGGTGCCACTTTCTGCCATCAAAAAGTGCTCTCAGCGGAAGCCTTTGGGTACACCTGAACTCCCTGGGGGAGCCTTTACGCAACCCCACACTCAACAGGACTCTGCGTCTTCACTCTTTCCTAACAACCCTAAACATAACCCTAACCGCAACAAGAAGCTGAACCCGAGTTAGACCCGAAAAAACACGTACGGTGCCACTTTCTGCCATCAAAAAGTGCTCTCAGCGGAAGCCTTTGGGTACACCTGAACTCCCTGGGGGAGCCTTTACGCAACCCCACACTCAACAGGACTCTGCGTCTTCACTCTTTCCTAACAACCCTAAACATAAGCCTAACCGCAACAAGAAGCTGAACCCGAGTTAGACCCGAAAAAACACGTACGGTGCCACTTTCTGCCATCAAAAAGTGCTCTGAGCGGAAGCCTTTGGGTACACCTGAACTCCCTGGGGGAGCCTTTACGCAACCCCACACTCAACAGGACTCTGCGTCTTCACTCTTTCCTAACAACCCTAAACATAACCCTAACCGCAACAAGAAGCTGAACCCGAGTTAGACCCGAAAAAACACGTACGGTGCCACTTTCTGCCATCAAAAAGTGCTCTCAGCGGAAGCCTTTGGGTACACCTGAACTCCCTGGGGGAGCCTTTACGCAACCCCACACTCAACAGGACTCTGCGTCTTCACTCTTTCCTAACAACCCTAAACATAACCCTAACCGCAACAAGAAGCTGAACCCGAGTTAGACCCGAAAAAACACGTACGGTGCCACTTTCTGCCATCCAAAAGTGCTCTCAGCGGAAGCCTTTGGGTACACCTGAACTCCCTGGGGGAGCCTTTACGCAACCCCACACTCAACAGGACTCTGCGTCTTCACTCTTTCCTAACAACCCTAAACATAACCCTAACCGCAACAAGAAGCTGAACCCGAGTTAGACCCGAAAAAACACGTACGGTGCCACTTTCTGCCATCAAAAAGTGCTCTCAGCGGAAGCCTTTGGGTACACCTGAACTCCCTGGGGGAGCCTTTACGCAACCCCACACTCAACAGGACTCTGCGTCTTCACTCTTTCCTAACAACCCTAAACATAACCCTAACCGCAACAAGAAGCTGAACCCGAGTTAGACCCGAAAAAACACGTACGGTGCCACTTTCTGCCATCCAAAAGTGCTCTCAGCGGAAGCCTTTGGGTACACCTGAACTCCCTGGGGGAGCCTTTACGCAACCCCACACTCAACAGGACTCTGCGTCTTCACTCTTTCCTAACAACCCTGAACATAACCCTAACCGCAACAAGAAGCTGAACCCGAGTTAGACCCGAAAAAACACGTACGGTGCCACTTTCTGCCATCAAAAAGTGATCTCAGCGGAAGCCTTTGGGTACACCTGAACTCCCTGGGGGAGCCTTTACGCAACCCCACACTCAACAGGACTCTGCGTCTTCACTCTTTCCTAACAACCCTAAACATAACCCTAACCGCAACAAGAAGCTGAACCCGAGTTAGACCCGAAAAAACACGTACGGTGCCACTTTCTGCCATCAAAAAGTGCTCTGAGCGGAAGCCTTTGGGTACACCTGAACTCCCTGGGGGAGCCTTTACGCAACCCCACACTCAACAGGACTCTGCGTCTTCACTCTTTCCTAACAACCCTAAACATAACCCTAACCGGAACAAGAAGCTGAACCCGAGTTAGACCCGAAAAAACACGTACGGTGCCACTTTCTGCCATCCAAAAGTGCTCTCAGCGGAAGCCTTTGGGTACACCTGAACTCCCTGGGGGAGCCTTTACGCAACCCCACACTCAACAGGACTCTGCGTCTTCACTCTTTCCTAACAACCCTGAACATAACCCTAACCGCAACAAGAAGCTGAACCCGAGTTAGACCCGAAAAAACACGTACGGTGCCACTTTCTGCCATCAAAAAGTGCTCTCAGCGGAAGCCTTTGGGTACACCTGAACTCCCTGGGGGAGCCTTTACGCAACCCCACACTCAACAGGACTCTGCGTCTTCACTCTTTCCTAACAACCCTAAACATAACCCTAACCGCAACAAGAAGCTCAACCCGAGTTAGACCCGAAAAAACACGTACGGTGCCACTTTCTGCCATCAAAAAGTGCTCTGAGCGGAAGCCTTTGGGTACACCTGAACTCCCTGGGGGAGCCTTTACGCAACCCCACACTCAACAGGACTCTGCGTCTTCACTCTTTCCTAACAACCCTAAACATAACCCTAACCGCAACAAGAAGCTGAACCCGAGTTAGACCCGAAAAAACACGTACGGTGCCACTTTCTGCCATCCAAAAGTGCTCTCAGCGGAAGCCTTTGGGTACACCTGAACTCCCTGGGGGAGCCTTTACGCAACCCCACACTCAACAGGACTCTGCGTCTTCACTCTTTCCTAACAACCCTAAACATAACCCTAACCGCAACAAGAAGCTGAACCCAAGTTAGACCCGAAAAAACACGTACGGTGCCACTTTCTGCCATCCAAAAGTGCTCTCAGCGGAAGCCTTTGGGTACACCTGAACTCCCTGGGGGAGCCTTTACGCAACCCCACACTCAACAGGACTCTGCGTCTTCACTCTTTCCTAACAACCCTAAACATAACCCTAACCGCAACAAGAAGCTGAACCCGAGTTAGACCCGAAAAAACACGTACGGTGCCACTTTCTGCCATCAAAAAGTGCTCTCAGCGGAAGCCTTTGGGTACACCTGAACTCCCTGGGGGAGCCTTTACGCAACCCCACACTCAACAGGACTCTGCGTCTTCACTCTTTCCTAACAACCCTAAACATAACCCTAACCGCAACAAGAAGCTGAACCCGAGTTAGACCCGAAAAAACACGTACGGTGCCACTTTCTGCCATCCAAAAGTGCTCTCAGCGGAAGCCTTTGGGTACACCTGAACTCCCTGGGGGAGCCTTTACGCAACCTCACACTCAACAGGACTCTGCGTCTTCACTCTTTCCTAACAACCCTAAACATAACCCTAACCGCAACAAGAAGCTGAACCCGAGTTAGACCCGAAAAAACACGTACGGTGCCACTTTCTGCCATCAAAAAGTGCTCTCAGCGGAAGCCTTTGGGTACACCTGAACTCCCTGCGGGAGCCTTTACGCAACCCCGCACTCAACAGGACTCTGCGTCTTCACTCTTTCCTAACAACCCTAAACATAACCCTAACCGCAACAAGAAGCTGAACCCGAGTTAGACCCGAAAAAACACGTACGGTGCCACTTTCTGCCATCAAAAAGTGCTCTCAGCGGAAGCCTTTGGGTACACCTGAACTCCCTGGGGGAGCCTTTACGCAACCCCACACTCAACAGGACTCTGCGTCTTCACTCTTTCCTAACAACCCTAAACATAACCCTAACCGCAACAAGAAGCTGAACCCAAGTTAGACCCGAAAAAACACGTACGGTGCCACTTTCTGCCATCAAAAAGTGCTCTCAGCGGAAGCCTTTGGGTACACCTGAACTCCCTGGGGGAGCCTTTACGCAACCTCACACTCAACAGGACTCTGCGTCTTCACTCTTTCCTAACAACCCTAAACATAACCCTAACCGCAACAAGAAGCTGAACCCGAGTTAGACCCGAAAAAACACGTACGGTGCCACTTTCTACCATCAAAAAGTGCTCTCAGCGGAAGCCTTTGGGTACACCTGAACTCCCTGGGGGAGCCTTTACGCAACCCCGCACTCAACAGGACTCTGCGTCTTCACTCTTTCCTAACAACCCTAAACATAACCCTAACCGCAACAAGAAGCTGAACCCGAGTTAGACCCGAAAAAACACGTACGGTGCCACTTTCTGCCATCAAAAAGTGCTCTCAGCGGAAGCCTTTGGGTACACCTGAACTCCCTGGGGGAGCCTTTACGCAACCCCACACTCAACAGGACTCTGCGTCTTCACTCTTTCCTAACAACCCTAAACATAACCCTAACAGGAACAAGAAGCTGAACCCGAGTTAGACCCGAAAAAACACGTACGGTGCCACTTTCTGCCATCCAAAAGTGCTCTCAGCGGAAGCCTTTGGGTACACCTGAACTCCCTGGGGGAGCCTTTACGCAACCCCACACTCAACAGGACTCTGCGTCTTCACTCTTTCCTAACAACCCTAAACATAACCCTAACCGCAACAAGAAGCTGAACCCGAGTTAGACCCGAAAAAACACGTACGGTGCCACTTTCTGCCATCAAAAAGTGCTCTCAGCGGAAGCCTTTGGGTACACCTGAACTCCCTGGGGGAGCCTTTACGCAACCCCACACTCAACAGGACTCTGCGCCTTCACTCTTTCCTAAAAACCCTAAACATAACCCTAACCACAACAAGAAGCTGAACCCGAGTTAGACCCGAAAAAACACGTACGGTGCCACTTTCTGCCATCAAAAAGTGCTCTCAGCGGAAGCCTTTGGGTACACCTGAACTCCCTGGGGGAGCCTTTACGCAACCCCACACTCAACAGGACTCTGCGTCTTCACTCTTTCCTAACAACCCTAAACATAACCCTAACCGCAACAAGAAGCTGAACCCGAGTTAGACCCGAAAAAACACGTACGGTGCCACTTTCTGCCATCAAAAAGTGCTCTCAGCGGAAGCCTTTGGGTACACCTGAACTCCCTGGGGGAGCCTTTACGCAACCCCACACTCAACAGGACTCTGCGTCTTCGCTCTTTCCTAACAACCCTAAACATAACCCTAACCGCAACAAGAAGCTGAACCCGAGTTAGACCCGAAAAAACACGTACGGTGCCACTTTCTGCCATCCAAAAGTGCTCTCAGCGGAAGCCTTTGGGTACACCTGAACTCCCTGGGGGAGCCTTTACGCAACCCCACACTCAACAGGACTCTGCGTCTTCACTCTTTCCTAACAACCCTAAACATAACCCTAACCGCAACAAGAAGCTGAACCCGAGTTAGACCCGAAAAAACACGTACGGTGCCACTTTCTGCCATCAAAAAGTGCTCTCAGCGGAAGCCTTTGGGTACACCTGAACTCCCTGGGGGAGCCTTTACGCAACCTCACACTCAACAGGACTCTGCGTCTTCACTCTTTCCTAACAACCCTAAACATAACCCTAACCGCAACAAGAAGCTGAACCCGAGTTAGACCCGAAAAAACACGTACGGTGCCACTTTCTGCCATCAAAAAGTGCTCTCAGCGGAAGCCTTTGGGTACACCTGAACTCCCTGGGGGAGCCTTTACGCAACCCCGCACTCAACAGGACTCTGCGTCTTCACTCTTTCCTAACAACCCTAAACATAACCCTAACCGCAACAAGAAGCTGAACCCGAGTTAGACCCGAAAAAACACGTACGGTGCCACTTTCTGCCATCAAAAAGTGCTCTCAGCGGAAGCCTTTGGGTACACCTGAACTCCCTGGGGGAGCCTTTACGCAACCCCACACTCAACAGGACTCTGCGTCTTCACTCTTTCCTAACAACCCTAAACATAACCCTAACAGGAACAAGAAGCTCAACCCGAGTTAGACCCGAAAAAACACGTACGGTGCATCTTTCTGCCATCAAAAAGTGCTCTCAGCGGAAGCCTTTGGGTACACCTGAACTCCCTGGGGGAGCCTTTACACAACCCCACACTCAACAGGACTCTGCGTCTTCACTCTTTCCTAACAACCCTAAACATAACCCTAACCGCAACAAGAAGCTGAACCCGAGTTAGACCCGAAAAAACACGTACGGTGCCACTTTCTGCCATCCAAAAGTGCTCTCAGCGGAAGCCTTTGGGTACACCTGAACTCCCTGGGGGAGCCTTTACGCAACCCCACACTCAACAGGACTCTGCGTCTTCACTCTTTCCTAACAACCCTAAACATAACCCTAACCGGAACAAGAAGCTCAACCCGAGTTAGACCCGAAAAAACACGTACGGTGCCACTTTCTGCCATCAAAAAGTGCTCTCAGCGGAAGCCTTTGGGTACACCTGAACTCCCTGGGGGAGCCTTTACGCAACCCCACACTCAACAGGACTCTGCGTCTTCACTCTTTCCTAACAACCCTAAACATAACCCTAACCGCAACAAGAAGCTCAACCCGAGTTAGACCCGAAAAAACACGTACGGTGCCACTTTCTGCCATCAAAAAGTGCTCTCAGCGGAAGCCTTTGGGTACACCTGAACTCCCTGGGGGAGCCTTTACGCAACCCCACACTCAACAGGACTCTGCGTCTTCACTCTTTCCTAACAACCCTAAACATAACCCTAACCGCAACAAGAAGCTCAACCCGAGTTAGACCCGAAAAAACACGTACGGTGCCACTTTCTGCCATCCAAAAGTGCTCTCAGCGGAAGCCTTTGGGTACACCTGAACTCCCTGGGGGAGCCTTTACGCAACCCCACACTCAACAGGACTCTGCGTCTTCACTCTTTCCTAACAACCCTAAACATAACCCTAACAGGAACAAGAAGCTCAACCCGAGTTAGACCCGAAAAAACACGTACGGTGCATCTTTCTGCCATCAAAAAGTGCTCTCAGCGGAAGCCTTTGGGTACACCTGAACTCCCTGGGGGAGCCTTTACACAACCCCACACTCAACAGGACTCTGCGTCTTCACTCTTTCCTAACAACCCTAAACATAACCCTAACCGCAACAAGAAGCTCAACCCGAGTTAGACCCGAAAAAACACGTACGGTGCCACTTTCTGCCCTCCAAAAGTGCTCTCAGCGGAAGCCTTTCGGTACACCTGAACTCCCTGGGGGAGCCTTTACGCAACCCCACACTCAACAGGACTCTGCGTCTTCACTCTTTCCTAACAACCCTAAACATAACCCTAACCGGAACAAGAAGCTCAACCCGAGTTAGACCCGAAAAAACACGTACGGTGCCACTTTCTGCCATCCAAAAGTGCTCTCAGCGGAAGCCTTTGGGTACACGTGAACTCCCTGGGGGAGCCTTTATGCAACCCCACACTCAACAGGACTCTGCGTCTTCACTCTTTCCTAACAACCCTAAACATAACCCTAACCGCAACAAGAAGCTGAACCCGAGTTAGACCCGAAAAAACACGTACGGTGCCACTTTCTGCCATCAAAAAGTGCTCTCAGCGGAAGCCTTTGGGTACACCTGAACTCCCTGGGGGAGCCTTTACGCAACCCCACACTCAACAGGACTCTGCGTCTTCACTCTTTCCTAACAACCCTAAACATAACCCTAACCGCAACAAGAAGCTGAACCCGAGTTAGACCCGAAAAAACACGTACGGTGCCACTTTCTGCCATCAAAAAGTGCTCTCAGCGGAAGCCTTTGGGTACACCTGAACTCCCTGGGGGAGCCTTTACGCAACCCCACACTCAACAGGACTCTGCGTCTTCACTCTTTCCTAACAACCCTAAACATAACCCTAACCGCAACAAGAAGCTGAACCCGAGTTAGACCCGAAAAAACACGTACGGTGCCACTTTCTGCCATCAAAAAGTGCTCTCAGCGGAAGCCTTTGGGTACACCTGAACTCCCTGGGGGAGCCTTTACGCAACCCCACACTCAACAGGACTCTGCGTCTTCACTCTTTCCTAACAACCCTAAACATAACCCTAACCGCAACAAGAAGCTGAACCCGAGTTAGACCCGAAAAAACACGTACGGTGCCACTTTCTGCCATCAAAAAGTGCTCTCAGCGGAAGCCTTTGGGTACACCTGAACTCCCTGGGGGAGCCTTTACGCAACCCCACACTCAACAGGACTCTGCGTCTTCACTCTTTCCTAACAACCCTAAACATAACCCTAACCGCAACAAGAAGCTGAACCCGAGTTAGACCCGAAAAAACACGTACGGTGCCACTTTCTGCCATCAAAAAGTGCTCTCAGCGGAAGCCTTTGGGTACACCTGAACTCCCTGGGGGAGCCTTTACGCAACCCCACACTCAACAGGACTCTGCGTCTTCACTCTTTCCAAACAACCCTAAACATAACCCTAACCGCAACAAGAAGCTGAACCCAAGTTAGACCCGAAAAAACACGTACGGTGCCACTTTCTGCCATCCAAAAGTGCTCTCAGCGGAAGCCTTTGGGTACACCTGAACTCCCTGGGGGAGCCTTTACGCAACCCCACACTCAACAGGACTCTGCGTCTTCACTCTTTCCTAACAACCCTAAACATAACCCTAACCGCAACAAGAAGCTGAACCCGAGTTAGACCCGAAAAAACACGTACGGTGCCACTTTCTGCCATCAAAAAGTGCTCTCAGCGGAAGCCTTTGGGTACACCTGAACTCCCTGGGGGAGCCTTTACGCAACCTCACACTCAACAGGACTCTGCGTCTTCACTCTTTCCTAACAACCCTAAACATAACCCTAACCGCAACAAGAAGCTGAACCCGAGTTAGACCCGAAAAAACACGTACGGTGCCACTTTCTGCCATCAAAAAGTGCTCTCAGCGGAAGCCTTTGGGTACACCTGAACTCCCTGGGGGAGCCTTTACGCAACCCCGCACTCAACAGGACTCTGCGTCTTCACTCTTTCCTAACAACCCTAAACATAACCCTAACCGCAACAAGAAGCTGAACCCGAGTTAGACCCGAAAAAACACGTACGGTGCCACTTTCTGCCAAAAAAAGTGCTCTCAGCGGAAGCCTTTGGGTACACCTGAACTCCCTGGGGGAGCCTTTACGCAACCCCACACTCAACAGGACTCTGCGTCTTCACTCTTTCCTAACAACCCTAAACATAACCCTAACAGGAACAAGAAGCTGAACCCGAGTTAGACCCGAAAAAACACGTACGGTGCCACTTTCTGCCATCAAAAAGTGCTCTCAGCGGAAGCCTTTGGGTACACCTGAACTCCCTGGGGGAGCCTTTACGCAACCCCACACTCAACAGGACTCTGCGTCTTCACTCTTTCCTAACAACCCTAAACATAACCCTAACCGCAACAAGAAGCTGAACCCGAGTTAGACCCGAAAAAACACGTACGGTGCCACTTTCTGCCATCCAAAAGTGCTCTCATCGGAAGCCTTTGGGTACACCTGAACTCCCTGGGGGAGCCTTTACGCAACCCCACACTCAACAGGACTCTGCGTCTTCACTCTTTCCTAACAACCCTAAACAGAACCCTAACCGCAACAAGAAGCTGAACCCGAGTTAGACCCGAAAAAACACGTACGGTGCCACTTTCTGCCATCAAAAAGTGCTCTCAGCGGAAGCCTTTGGGTACACCTGAACTCCCTGGGGGAGCCTTTACGCAACCCCGCACTCAACAGGACTCTGCGTCTTCACTCTTTCCTAACAACCCTAAACATAACCCTAACCGCAACAAGAAGCTGAACCCGAGTTAGACCCGAAAAAACACGTACGGTGCCACTTTCTGCCATCAAAAAGTGCTCTCAGCGGAAGCCTTTGGGTACACCTGAACTCCCTGGGGGAGCCTTTACGCAACCCCACACTCAACAGGACTCTGCGTCTTCACTCTTTCCTAACAACCCTAAACATAACCCTAACCGCAACAAGAAGCTGAACCCGAGTTAGACCCGAAAAAACACGTACGGTGCCACTTTCTGCCATCCAAAAGTGCTCTCAGCGGAAGCCTTTGGGTACACCTGAACTCCCTGGGGGAGCCTTTACGCAACCCCACACTCAACAGGACTCTGCGCCTTCACTCTTTCCTAACAACCCTAAACATAACCCTAACCGCAACAAGAAGCTGAACCCGAGTTAGACCCGAAAAAACACGTACGGTGCCACTTTCTGCCATCAAAAAGTGCTCTCAGCGGAAGCCTTTGGGTACACGTGAACTCCCTGGGGGAGCCTTTACGCAACCCCACACTCAACAGGACTCTGCGTCTTCACTCTTTCCTAACAACCCTAAACATAACCCTAACCGCAACAAGAAGCTGAACCCGAGTTAGACCCGAAAAAACACGTACGGTGCCACTTTCTGCCATCCAAAAGTGCTCTCAGCGGAAGCCTTTGGGTACACCTGAACTCCCTGGGGGAGCCTTTACGCAACCCCACACTCAACAGGGCTCTGCGTCTTCACTCTTTCCTAACAACCCTAAACATAACCCTAACCGCAACAAGAAGCTGAACCCGAGTTAGACCCGAAAAAACACGTACGGTGCCACTTTCTGCCATCAAAAAGTGCTCTCAGCGGAAGCCTTTGGGTACACCTGAACTCCCTGGGGGAGCCTTTACACAACCCCACACTCAACAGGACTCTGCGTCTTCACTCTTTCCTAACAACCCTAAACATAACCCTAACCGCAACAAGAAGCTGAACCCGAGTTAGACCCGAAAAAACACGTACGGTGCCACTTTCTGCCATCAAAAAGTGCTCTCAGCGGAAGCCTTTGGGTACACCTGAACTCCCTGGGGGAGCCTTTACGCAACCCCACACTCAACAGGACTCTGCGTCTTCACTCTTTCCTAACAACCCTAAACATAACCCTAACCGCAACAAGAAGCTGAACCCGAGTTAGACCCGAAAAAACACGTACGGTGCCACTTTCTGCCATCAAAAAGTGCTCTCAGCGGAAGCCTTTGGGTACACCTGAACTCCCTGGGGGAGCCTTTACGCAACCCCACACTCAACAGGACTCTGCGTCTTCACTCTTTCCTAACAACCCTAAACATAACCCTAACCGCAACAAGAAGCTGAACCCGAGTTAGACCCGAAAAAACACGTACGGTGCCACTTTCTGCCATCAAAAAGTGCTCTCAGCGGAAGCCTTTGGGTACACCTGAACTCCCTGGGGGAGCCTTTACGCAACCCCACACTCAACAGGACTCTGCGCCTTCACTCTTTCCTAACAACCCTAAACATAACCCTAACCACAACAAGAAGCTGAACCCGAGTTAGACCCGAAAAAACACGTACGGTGCCACTTTCTGCCATCAAAAAGTGCTCTCAGCGGAAGCCTTTGGGTACACCTGAACTCCCTGGGGGAGCCTTTACGCAACCTCACACTCAACAGGACTCTGCGTCTTCACTCTTTCCTAACAACCCTAAACATAACCCTAACCGCAACAAGAAGCTCAACCCGAGTTAGACCCGAAAAAACACGTACGGTGCCACTTTCTGCCATCAAAAAGTGCTCTCAGCGGAAGCCTTTGGGTACACCTGAACTCCCTGGGGGAGTCTTTACGCAACCCCGCACTCAACAGGACTCTGCGTCTTCACTCTTTCCTAACAACCCTAAACATAACCCTAACCGCAACAAGAAGCTGAACCCGAGTTAGACCCGAAAAAACACGTACGGTGCCACTTTCTGCCATCAAAAAGTGCTCTCAGCGGAAGCCTTTGGGTACACCTGAACTCCCTGGGGGAGCCTTTACGCAACCCCACACTCAACAGGACTCTGCGTCTTCACTCTTTCCTAACAACCCTAAACATAACCCTAACAGGAACAAGAAGCTCAACCCGAGTTAGACCCGAAAAAACACGTACGGTGCCACTTTCTGCCATCAAAAAGTGCTCTCAGCGGAAGCCTTTGGGTACACCTGAACTCCCTGGGGGAGCCTTTACACAACCCCACACTCAACAGGACTCTGCGTCTTCACTCTTTCCTAACAACCCTAAACATAACCCTAACCGCAACAAGAAGCTGAACCCGAGTTAGACCCGAAAAAACACGTACGGTGCCAGTTTCTGCCATCCAAAAGTGCTCTCAGCGGAAGCCTTTGGGTACACCTGAACTCCCTGGGGGAGCCTTTACGCAACCCCACACTCAACAGGACTCTGCGTCTTCACTCTTTCCTAACAACCCTAAACATAACCCTAACCGCAACAAGAAGCTGAACCCGAGTTAGACCCGAAAAAACACGTACGGTGCCACTTTCTGCCATCAAAAAGTGCTCTCAGCGGAAGCCTTTGGGTACACCTGAACTCCCTGGGGGAGCCTTTACGCAACCCCACACTCAACAGGACTCTGCGTCTTCACTCTTTCCTAACAACCCTAAACATAACCCTAACCGCAACAAGAAGCTGAACCCGAGTTAGACCCGAAAAAACACGTACGGTGCCACTTTCTGCCATCAAAAAGTGCTCTCAGCGGAAGCCTTTGGGTACACGTGAACTCCCTGGGGGAGCCTTTACGCAACCCCACACTCAACAGGACTCTGCGTCTTCACTCTTTCCTAACAACCCTAAACATAACCCTAACCGCAACAAGAAGCTCAACCCGAGTTAGACCCGAAAAAACACGTACGGTGCCACTTTCTGCCATCCAAAAGTGCTCTCAGCGGAAGCCTTTGGGTACACCTGAACTCCCTGGGGGAGCCTTTACGCAACCCCACACTCAACAGGGCTCTGCGTCTTCACTCTTTCCTAACAACCCTAAACATAACCCTAACCGCAACAAGAAGCTGAACCCGAGTTAGACCCGAAAAAACACGTACGGTGCCACTTTCTGCCATCAAAAAGTGCTCTCAGCGGAAGCCTTTGGGTACACCTGAACTCCCTGGGGGAGCCTTTACACAACCCCACACTCAACAGGACTCTGCGTCTTCACTCTTTCCTAACAACCCTAAACATAACCCTAACCGCAACAAGAAGCTGAACCCGAGTTAGACCCGAAAAAACACGTACGGTGCCACTTTCTGCCATCAAAAAGTGCTCTCAGCGGAAGCCTTTGGGTACACCTGAACTCCCTGGGGGAGCCTTTACGCAACCCCACACTCAACAGGACTCTGCGTCTTCACTCTTTCCTAACAACCCTAAACATAACCCTAACCGCAACAAGAAGCTGAACCCGAGTTAGACCCGAAAAAACACGTACGGTGCCACTTTCTGCCATCAAAAAGTGCTCTCAGCGGAAGCCTTTGGGTACACCTGAACTCCCTGGGGGAGCCTTTACGCAACCCCACACTCAACAGGACTCTGCGTCTTCACTCTTTCCTAACAACCCTAAACATAACCCTAACCGCAACAAGAAGCTGAACCCGAGTTAGACCCGAAAAAACACGTACGGTGCCACTTTCTGCCATCAAAAAGTGCTCTCAGCGGAAGCCTTTGGGTACACCTGAACTCCCTGGGGGAGCCTTTACGCAACCCCACACTCAACAGGACTCTGCGCCTTCACTCTTTCCTAACAACCCTAAACATAACCCTAACCACAACAAGAATCTGAACCCGAGTTAGACCCGAAAAAACACGTACGGTGCCACTTTCTGCCATCAAAAAGTGCTCTCAGCGGAAGCCTTTGGGTACACCTGAACTCCCTGGGGGAGCCTTTACGCAACCCCACACTCAACAGGACTCTGCGTCTTCACTCTTTCCTAACAACCCTAAACATAACCCTAACCGCAACAAGAAGCTCAACCCGAGTTAGACCCGAAAAAACACGTACGGTGCCACTTTCTGCCATCAAAAAGTGCTCTCAGCGGAAGCCTTTGGGTACACCTGAACTCCCTGGGGGAGTCTTTACGCAACCCCGCACTCAACAGGACTCTGCGTCTTCACTCTTTCCTAACAACCCTAAACATAACCCTAACCGCAACAAGAAGCTGAACCCGAGTTAGACCCGAAAAAACACGTACGGTGCCACTTTCTGCCATCAAAAAGTGCTCTCAGCGGAAGCCTTTGGGTACACCTGAACTCCCTGGGGGAGCCTTTACGCAACCCCACACTCAACAGGACTCTGCGCCTTCACTCTTTCCTAACAACCCTAAACATAACCCTAACCACAACAAGAAGCTGAACCCGAGTTAGACCCGAAAAAACACGTACGGTGCCACTTTCTGCCATCAAAAAGTGCTCTCAGCGGAAGCCTTTGGGTACACCTGAACTCCCTGGGGGAGCCTTTACGCAACCTCACACTCAACAGGACTCTGCGTCTTCACTCTTTCCTAACAACCCTAAACATAACCCTAACCGCAACAAGAAGCTCAACCCGAGTTAGACCCGAAAAAACACGTACGGTGCCACTTTCTGCCATCAAAAAGTGCTCTCAGCGGAAGCCTTTGGGTACACCTGAACTCCCTGGGGGAGTCTTTACGCAACCCCGCACTCAACAGGACTCTGCGTCTTCACTCTTTCCTAACAACCCTAAACATAACCCTAACCGCAACAAGAAGCTGAACCCGAGTTAGACCCGAAAAAACACGTACGGTGCCACTTTCTGCCATCAAAAAGTGCTCTCAGCGGAAGCCTTTGGGTACACCTGAACTCCCTGGGGGAGCCTTTACGCAACCCCACACTCAACAGGACTCTGCGTCTTCACTCTTTCCTAACAACCCTAAACATAACCCTAACAGGAACAAGAAGCTCAACCCGAGTTAGACCCGAAAAAACACGTACGGTGCCACTTTCTGCCATCAAAAAGTGCTCTCAGCGGAAGCCTTTGGGTACACCTGAACTCCCTGGGGGAGCCTTTACACAACCCCACACTCAACAGGACTCTGCGTCTTCACTCTTTCCTAACAACCCTAAACATAACCCTAACCGCAACAAGAAGCTGAACCCGAGTTAGACCCGAAAAAACACGTACGGTGCCAGTTTCTGCCATCCAAAAGTGCTCTCAGCGGAAGCCTTTGGGTACACCTGAACTCCCTGGGGGAGCCTTTACGCAACCCCACACTCAACAGGACTCTGCGTCTTCACTCTTTCCTAACAACCCTAAACATAACCCTAACCGGAACAAGAAGCTGAACCCGAGTTAGACCCGAAAAAACACGTACGGTGCCACTTTCTGCCATCAAAAAGTGCTCTCAGCGGAAGCCTTTGGGTACACCTGAACTCCCTGGGGGAGCCTTTACGCAACCCCACACTCAACAGGACTCTGCGTCTTCACTCTTTCCTAACAACCCTAAACATAACCCTAACCGCAACAAGAAGCTGAACCCGAGTTAGACCCGAAAAAACACGTACGGTGCCACTTTCTGCCATCAAAAAGTGCTCTCAGCGGAAGCCTTTGGGTACACCTGAACTCCCTGGGGGAGCCTTTACGCAACCCCACACTCAACAGGACTCTGCGTCTTCACTCTTTCCTAACAACCCTAAACATAACCCTAACCGCAACAAGAAGCTGAACCCGAGTTAGACCCGAAAAAACACGTACGGTGCCACTTTCTGCCATCCAAAAGTGCTCTCAGCGGAAGCCTTTGGGTACACCTGAACTCCCTGGGGGAGCCTTTACGCAACCCCACACTCAACAGGACTCTGCGTCTTCACTCTTTCCTAACAACCCTAAACATAACCCTAACAGGAACAAGAAGCTCAACCCGAGTTAGACCCGAAAAAACACGTACGGTGCATCTTTCTGCCATCAAAAAGTGCTCTCAGCGGAAGCCTTTGGGTACACCTGAACTCCCTGGGGGAGCCTTTACACAACCCCACACTCAACAGGACTCTGCGTCTTCACTCTTTCCTAACAACCCTAAACATAACCCTAACCGCAACAAGAAGCTCAACCCGAGTTAGACCCGAAAAAACACGTACGGTGCCACTTTCTGCCCTCCAAAAGTGCTCTCAGCGGAAGCCTTTGGGTACACCTGAACTCCCTGGGGGAGCCTTTACGCAACCCCACACTCAACAGGACTCTGCGTCTTCACTCTTTCCTAACAACCCTAAACATAACCCTAACCGCAACAAGAAGCTGAACCCGAGTTAGACCCGAAAAAACACGTACGGTGCCACTTTCTGCCATCAAAAAGTGCTCTCAGCGGAAGCCTTTGGGTACACCTGAACTCCCTGGGGGAGCCTTTACGCAACCCCACACTCAACAGGACTCTGCGTCTTCACTCTTTCCTAACAACCCTAAACATAACCCTAACCGCAACAAGAAGCTGAACCCGAGTTAGACCCGAAAAAACACGTACGGTGCCACTTTCTGCCATCAAAAAGTGCTCTCAGCGGAAGCCTTTGGGTACACCTGAACTCCCTGGGGGAGCCTTTACGCAACCCCACACTCAACAGGACTCTGCGTCTTCACTCTTTCCTAACAACCCTAAACATAACCCTAACCGCAACAAGAAGCTGAACCCGAGTTAGACCCGAAAAAACACGTACGGTGCCACTTTCTGCCATCAAAAAGTGCTCTCAGCGGAAGCCTTTGGGTACACCTGAACTCCCTGGGGGAGCCTTTACGCAACCCCACACTCAACAGGACTCTGCGTCTTCACTCTTTCCTAACAACCCTAAACATAACCCTAACCGCAACAAGAAGCTGAACCCGAGTTAGACCCGAAAAAACACGTACGGTGCCACTTTCTGCCCTCCAAAAGTGCTCTCAGCGGAAGCCTTTGGGTACACCTGAACTCCCTGGGGGAGCCTTTACGCAACCCCACACTCAACAGGACTCTGCGTCTTCACTCTTTCCTAACAACCCTAAACATAACCCTAACCGCAACAAGAAGCTGAACCCGAGTTAGACCCGAAAAAACACGTACGGTGCCACTTTCTGCCATCAAAAAGTGCTCTCAGCGGAAGCCTTTGGGTACACCTGAACTCCCTGGGGGAGCCTTTACGCAACCCCACACTCAACAGGACTCTGCGTCTTCACTCTTTCCTAACAACCCTAAACATAACCCTAACCGCAACAAGAAGCTGAACCCGAGTTAGACCCGAAAAAACACGTACGGTGCCACTTTCTGCCATCAAAAAGTGCTCTCAGCGGAAGCCTTTGGGTACACCTGAACTCCCTGGGGGAGCCTTTACGCAACCCCACACTCAACAGGACTCTGCGTCTTCACTCTTTCCTAACAACCCTAAACATAACCCTAACCGCAACAAGAAGCTGAACCCGAGTTAGACCCGAAAAAACACGTACGGTGCCACTTTCTGCCATCAAAAAGTGCTCTCAGCGGAAGCCTTTGGGTACACCTGAACTCCCTGGGGGAGCCTTTACGCAACCCCACACTCAACAGGACTCTGCGTCTTCACTCTTTCCTAACAACCCTAAACATAACCCTAACCGCAACAAGAAGCTGAACCCGAGTTAGACCCGAAAAAACACGTACGGTGCCACTTTCTGCCATCAAAAAGTGCTCTCAGCGGAAGCCTTTGGGTACACCTGAACTCCCTGGGGGAGCCTTTACGCAACCCCACACTCAACAGGACTCTGCGTCTTCACTCTTTCCTAACAACCCTAAACATAACCCTAACCGCAACAAGAAGCTGAACCCGAGTTAGACCCGAAAAAACACGTACGGTGCCACTTTCTGCCATCAAAAAGTGCTCTCAGCGGAAGCCTTTGGGTACACCTGAACTCCCTGGGGGAGCCTTTACGCAACCCCACACTCAACAGGACTCTGCGTCTTCACTCTTTCCTAACAACCCTAAACATAACCCTAACCGCAACAAGAAGCTGAACCCGAGTTAGACCCGAAAAAACACGTACGGTGCCACTTTCTGCCATCAAAAAGTGCTCTCAGCGGAAGCCTTTGGGAACACCTGAACTCCCTGGGGGAGCCTTTACGCAACCCCACACTCAACAGGACTCTGCGTCTTCACTCTTTCCTAACAACCCTAAACATAAGCCTAACCGGAACAAGAAGCTCAACCCGAGTTAGACCCGAAAAAACACGTACGGTGCCACTTTCTGCCATCCAAAAGTGCTCTCAGCGGAAGCCTTTGGGTACACCTGAACTCCCTGGGGGAGCCTTTACGCAACCCCACACTCAACAGGACTCTGCGTCTTCACTCTTTCCTAACAACCCTAAACATAACCCTAACCGCAACAAGAAGCTGAACCCGAGTTAGACCCGAAAAAACACGTACGGTGCCACTTTCTGCCATCAAAAAGTGCTCTCAGCGGAAGCCTTTGGGTACACCTGAACTCCCTGGGGGAGCCTTTACGCAACCCCACACTCAACAGGACTCTGCGTCTTCACTCTTTCCTAACAACCCTAAACATAACCCTAACCGCAACAAGAAGCTGAACCTGAGTTAGACCCGAAAAAACACGTACGGTGCCACTTTCTGCCATCAAAAAGTGCTCTCAGCGGAAGCCTTTGGGTACACCTGAACTCCCTGGGGGAGCCTTTACGCAACCCCACACTCAACAGGACTCTGCGTCTTCACTCTTTCCTAACAACCCTAAACATAACCCTAACCGGAACAAGAAGCTCAACCCGAGTTAGACCCGAAAAAACACGTACGGTGCCACTTTCTGCCATCAAAAAGTGCTCTCAGCGGAAGCCTTTGTGTACACCTGAACTCCCTGGGGGAGCCTTTACGCAACCCCACACTCAACAGGACTCTGCGTCTTCACTCTTTCCTAACAACCCTAAACATAACCCTAACCGCAACAAGAAGCTGAACCCGAGTTAGACCCGAAAAAACACTTACGGTGCCACTTTCTGCCATCAAAAAGTGCTCTCAGCGGAAGCCTTTGGGTACACCTGAACTCCCTGGGGGAGCCTTTACGCAACCCCACACTCAACAGGACTCTGCGTCTTCACTCTTTCCTAACAACCCTAAACATAACCCTAACCGCAACAAGAAGCTGAACCCGAGTTAGACCCGAAAAAACACGTACGGTGCCACTTTCTGCCATCAAAAAGTGCTCTCAGCGGAAGCCTTTGGGTACACCTGAACTCCCTGGGGGAGCCTTTACGCAACCCCACACTCAACAGGACTCTGCGTCTTCACTCTTTCCTAACAACCCTAAACATAACCCTAACCGGAACAAGAAGCTCAACCCGAGTTAGACCCGAAAAAACACGTACGGTGCCACTTTCTGCCATCAAAAAGTGCTCTCAGCGGAAGCCTTTGGGTACACCTGAACTCCCTGGGGGAGCCTTTACGCAACCCCACACTCAACAGGACTCTGCGTCTTCACTCTTTCCTAACAACCCTAAACATAACCCTAACCGCAACAAGAAGCTGAACCCGAGTTAGACCCGAAAAAACACGTACGGTGCCACTTTCTGCCATCAAAAAGTGCTCTCAGCGGAAGCCTTTGGGAACACCTGAACTCCCTGGGGGAGCCTTTACGCAACCCCACACTCAACAGGACTCTGCATCTTCACTCTTTCCTAACAACCCTAAACATAAGCCTAACCGGAACAAGAAGCTCAACCCGAGTTAGACCCGAAAAAACACGTACGGTGCCACTTTCTGCCATCAAAAAGTGCTCTCAGCGGAAGCCTTTGGGTACACCTGAACTCCCTGGGGGAGCCTTTACGCAACCCCACACTCAACAGGACTCTGCGTCTTCACTCTTTCCTAACAACCCTAAACATAAGCCTAACCGCAACAAGAAGCTGAACCCGAGTTAGACCCGAAAAAACACGTACGGTGCCACTTTCTGCCATCAAAAAGTGCTCTCAGCGGAAGCCTTTGGGTACACCTGAACTCCCTGGGGGAGCCTTTACGCAACCCCACACTCAACAGGACTCTGCGTCTTCACTCTTTCCTAACAACCCTAAACATAACCCTAACCGCAACAAGAAGCTGAACCCGAGTTAGACCCGAAAAAACACGTACGGTGCCACTTTCTGCCATCAAAAAGTGCTCTCAGCGGAAGCCTTTGGGTACACCTGAACTCCCTGGGGGAGCCTTTACGCAACCCCACACTCAACAGGACTCTGCGTCTTCACTCTTTCCTAACAACCCTAAACATAACCCTAACCGCAACAAGAAGCTCAACCCGAGTTAGACCCGAAAAAACACGTACGGTGCCACTTTCTGCCATCAAAAAGTGCTCTCAGCGGAAGCCTTTGTGTACACCTGAACTCCCTGGGGGAGCCTTTACGCAACCCCACACTCAACAGGACTCTGCGTCTTCACTCTTTCCTAACAACCCTAAACATAACCCTAACCGGAACAAGAAGCTGAACCCGAGTTAGACCCGAAAAAACACTTACGGTGCCACTTTCTGCCATCAAAAAGTGCTCTCAGCGGAAGCCTTTGGGTACACCTGAACTCCCTGGGGGAGCCTTTACGCAACCCCACACTCAACAGGACTCTGCGTCTTCACTCTTTCCTAACAACCCTAAACATAACCCTAACCGCAACAAGAAGCTGAACCCGAGTTAGACCCGAAAAAACACGTACGGTGCCACTTTCTGCCATCAAAAAGTGCTCTCAGCGGAAGCCTTTGGGTACACCTGAACTCCCTGGGGGAGCCTTTACGCAACCCCACACTCAACAGGACTCTGCGTCTTCACTCTTTCCTAACAACCCTAAACATAACCCTAACCGGAACAAGAAGCTGAACCTGAGTTAGACCCGAAAAAACACGTACGGTGCCACTTTCTGCCATCCAAAAGTGCTCTCAGCGGAAGCCTTTGGGTACACCTGAACTCCCTGGGGGAGCCTTTACGCAACCCCACACTCAACAGGACTCTGCGTCTTCACTCTTTCCTAACAACCCTAAACATAACCCTAACCGCAACAAGAAGCTGAACCCGAGTTAGACCCGAAAAAACACGTACGGTGCCACTTTCTGCCATCCAAAAGTGCTCTCAGCGGAAGCCTTTGGGTACACCTGAACTCCCTGGGGGAGCCTTTACGCAACCCCACACTCAACAGGACTCTGCGTCTTCACTCTTTCCTAACAACCCTAAACATAACCCTAACCGGAACAAGAAGCTGAACCCGAGTTACACCCGAAAAAACACTTACGGTGCCACTTTCTGCCATCAAAAAGTGCTCTCAGCGGAAGCCTTTGGGTACACCTGAACTCCCTGGGGGAGCCTTTACGCAACCCCACACTCAACAGGACTCTGCGTCTTCACTCTTTCCTAACAACCCTAAACATAACCCTAACCGCAACAAGAAGCTGAACCCGAGTTAGACCCGAAAAAACACGTACGGTGCCACTTTCTGCCATCAAAAAGTGCTCTCAGCGGAAGCCTTTGGGTACACCTGAACTCCCTGGGGGAGCCTTTACGCAACCCCACACTCAACAGGACTCTGCGTCTTCACTCTTTCCTAACAACCCTAAACATAACCCTAACCGGAACAAGAAGCTCAACCCGAGTTAGACCCGAAAAAACACGTACGGTGCCACTTTCTGCCATCAAAA
>NW_028154058.1:42500-45000 GCF_964211835.1 Anser anser | reverse complement strand
ACCCTAAACATAACCCTAACCGGAACAAGAAGCTGAACCCGAGTTAGACCCGAAAAAACACGTACGGTGCCACTTTCTGCCATCCAAAAGTGCTCTCAGCGGAAGCCTTTGGGTACACCTGAACTCCCTGGGGGAGCCTTTACGCAACCCCACACTCAACAGGACTCTGCGTCTTCACTCTTTCCTAACAACCCTAAACATAAGCCTAACCGCAACAAGAAGCTGAACCCGAGTTAGACCCGAAAAAACACGTACGGTGCCACTTTCTGCCATCAAAAAGTGCTCTCAGCGGAAGCCTTTGGGTACACCTGAACTCCCTGGGGGAGCCTTTACGCAACCCCACACTCAACAGGACTCTGCGTCTTCACTCTTTCCTAACAACCCTAAACATAACCCTAACCGCAACAAGAAGCTGAACCCGAGTTAGACCCGAAAAAACACGTACGGTGCCACTTTCTGCCATCAAAAAGTGCTCTCAGCGGAAGCCTTTGGGTACACCTGAACTCCCTGGGGGAGCCTTTACGCAACCCCACACTCAACAGGACTCTGCGTCTTCACTCTTTCCTAACAACCCTAAACATAACCCTAACCGCAACAAGAAGCTCAACCCGAGTTAGACCCGAAAAAACACGTACGGTGCCACTTTCTGCCATCAAAAAGTGCTCTCAGCGGAAGCCTTTGTGTACACCTGAACTCCCTGGGGGAGCCTTTACGCAACCCCACACTCAACAGGACTCTGCGTCTTCACTCTTTCCTAACAACCCTAAACATAACCCTAACCGGAACAAGAAGCTGAACCCGAGTTAGACCCGAAAAAACACTTACGGTGCCACTTTCTGCCATCAAAAAGTGCTCTCAGCGGAAGCCTTTGGGTACACCTGAACTCCCTGGGGGAGCCTTTACGCAACCCCACACTCAACAGGACTCTGCGTCTTCACTCTTTCCTAACAACCCTAAACATAACCCTAACCGCAACAAGAAGCTGAACCCGAGTTAGACCCGAAAAAACACGTACGGTGCCACTTTCTGCCATCAAAAAGTGCTCTCAGCGGAAGCCTTTGGGTACACCTGAACTCCCTGGGGGAGCCTTTACGCAACCCCACACTCAACAGGACTCTGCGTCTTCACTCTTTCCTAACAACCCTAAACATAACCCTAACCGGAACAAGAAGCTGAACCTGAGTTAGACCCGAAAAAACACGTACGGTGCCACTTTCTGCCATCCAAAAGTGCTCTCAGCGGAAGCCTTTGGGTACACCTGAACTCCCTGGGGGAGCCTTTACGCAACCCCACACTCAACAGGACTCTGCGTCTTCACTCTTTCCTAACAACCCTAAACATAACCCTAACCGCAACAAGAAGCTGAACCCGAGTTAGACCCGAAAAAACACGTACGGTGCCACTTTCTGCCATCCAAAAGTGCTCTCAGCGGAAGCCTTTGGGTACACCTGAACTCCCTGGGGGAGCCTTTACGCAACCCCACACTCAACAGGACTCTGCGTCTTCACTCTTTCCTAACAACCCTAAACATAACCCTAACCGGAACAAGAAGCTGAACCCGAGTTACACCCGAAAAAACACTTACGGTGCCACTTTCTGCCATCAAAAAGTGCTCTCAGCGGAAGCCTTTGGGTACACCTGAACTCCCTGGGGGAGCCTTTACGCAACCCCACACTCAACAGGACTCTGCGTCTTCACTCTTTCCTAACAACCCTAAACATAACCCTAACCGCAACAAGAAGCTGAACCCGAGTTAGACCCGAAAAAACACGTACGGTGCCACTTTCTGCCATCAAAAAGTGCTCTCAGCGGAAGCCTTTGGGTACACCTGAACTCCCTGGGGGAGCCTTTACGCAACCCCACACTCAACAGGACTCTGCGTCTTCACTCTTTCCTAACAACCCTAAACATAACCCTAACCGGAACAAGAAGCTCAACCCGAGTTAGACCCGAAAAAACACGTACGGTGCCACTTTCTGCCATCAAAAAGTGCTCTCAGCGGAAGCCTTTGGGTACACCTGAACTCCCTGGGGGAGCCTTTACGCAACCCCACACTCAACAGGACTCTGCGTCTTCACTCTTTCCTAACAACCCTAAACATAACCCTAACCGCAACAAGAAGCTGAACCCGAGTTAGACCCGAAAAAACCCGAGCCTTTACGCAACCCCACACTCAACAGAACTCTGTGCCTTCAATATTTCCAAACAACTCTAACCCTAATACTAACACTAAAATTAACACTACCCCTACAACTAAACCCTAACCAGAACCCTACACCTAACCCTAACTCTAGCCCTAAACACTAAACCTTAAACCCTAAACCCTGAACCCTAACCCTAACCCTAACCCTAACCTTAAATGCTAACACTAAACCCTGACTCAAAACCCTAACCATAACCCTAACCCTAACCGTAACCCTAACCCTAACCCTAACCCTAACCCTAACCCTAACCCTAACCCTAACCCTAACCCTAACCCTAACCTCTAAGCCCTAACCCC
>NW_028154058.1:0-30000 GCF_964211835.1 Anser anser | reverse complement strand
TTTCTGCCATCAAAAAGTGCTCTCAGCGGAAGCCTTTGGGTACACCTGAACTCCCTGGGGGAGCCTTTACGCAACCCCACACTCAACAGGACTCTGCGTCTTCACTCTTTCCTAACAACCCTAAACATAACCCTAACCGCAACAAGAAGCTCAACCCGAGTTAGACCCGAAAAAACACGTACGGTGCCACTTTCTGCCATCCAAAAGTGCTCTCAGCGGAAGCCTTTGGGTACACCTGAACTCCCTGGGGGAGCCTTTACGCAACCCCACACTCAACAGGACTCTGCGTCTTCACTCTTTCCTAACAACCCTAAACATAACCCTAACCGGAACAAGAAGCTGAACCCGAGTTAGACCCGAAAAAACACGTACGGTGCCACTTTCTGCCATCAAAAAGTGCTCTCAGCGGAAGCCTTTGGGTACACCTGAACTCCCTGGGGGAGCCTTTACGCAACCCCACACTCAACAGGACTCTGCGTCTTCACTCTTTCCTAACAACCCTAAACATAACCCTAACCGCAACAAGAAGCTCAACCCGAGTTAGACCCGAAAAAACACGTACGGTGCCACTTTCTGCCCTCCAAAAGTGCTCTCAGCGGAAGCCTTTGGGTACACCTGAACTCCCTGGGGGAGCCTTTACGCAACCCCACACTCAACAGGACTCTGCGTCTTCACTCTTTCCTAACAACCCTAAACATAACCCTAACCGGAACAAGAAGCTGAACCCGAGTTAGACCCGAAAAAACACGTACGGTGCCACTTTCTGCCATCAAAAAGTGCTCTCAGCGGAAGCCTTTGGGTACACCTGAACTTCCTGGGGGAGCCTTTACGCAACCCCACACTCAACAGGACTCTGCGTCTTCACTCTTTCCTAACAACCCTAAACATAACCCTAACCGCAACAAGAAGCTCAACCCGAGTTAGACCAGAAAAAACACGTACGGTGCCACTTTCTGCCATCCAAAAGTGCTCTCAGCGGAAGCCTTTGGGTACACCTGAACTCCCTGGGGGAGCCTTTACGCAACCCCACACTCAACAGGACTCTGCGTCTTCACTCTTTCCTAACAACCCTAAACATAACCCTAACCGCAACAAGAAGCTGAACCCGAGTTAGACCCGAAAAAACACGTACGGTGCCACTTTCTGCCATCAAAAAGTGCTCTCAGCGGAAGCCTTTGGGTACACCTGAACTCCCTGGGGGAGCCTTTACGCAACCCCACACTCAACAGGACTCTGCGTCTTCACTCTTTCCTAACAACCCTAAACATAACCCTAACCGCAACAAGAAGCTCAACCCGAGTTAGACCCGAAAAAACACGTACGGTGCCACTTTCTGCCATCAAAAAGTGCTCTCAGCGGAAGCCTTTGGGTACACCTGAACTCCCTGGGGGAGCCTTTACGCAACCCCACACTCAACAGGACTCTGAGTCTTCACTCTTTCCCAACAACCCTAAACATAACCCTAACCGCAACAAGAAGCTGAACCCGAGTTAGACCCGAAAAAACACGTACGGTGCCACTTTCTGCCATCAAAAAGTGCTCTCAGCGGAAGCCTTTGGGTACACCTGAACTCCCTGGGGGAGCCTTTACGCAACCCCACACTCAACAGGACTCTGCGTCTTCACTCTTTCCTAACAACCCTAAACATAACCCTAACCGCAACAAGAAGCTCAACCCGAGTTAGACCCGAAAAAACACGTACGGTGCCACTTTCTGCCATCAAAAAGTGCTCTCAGCGGAAGCCTTTGGGTACACCTGAACTCCCTGGGGGAGCCTTTACGCAACCCCACACTCAACAGGACTCTGCGTCTTCACTCTTTCCTAACAACCCTAAACATAACCCTAACCGGAACAAGAAGCTGAACCCGAGTTAGACCCAAAAAAACACGTACGGTGCCACTTTCTGCCATCAAAAAGTGCTCTCAGCGGAAGCCTTTGGGTACACCTGAACTCCCTGGGGGAGCCTTTACGCAACCCCACACTCAACAGGACTCTGCGTCTTCACTCTTTCCTAACAACCCTAAACATAACCCTAACCGCAACAAGAAGCTCAACCCGAGTTAGACCCGAAAAAACACGTACGGTGCCACTTTCTGCCATCAAAAAGTGCTCTCAGCGGAAGCCTTTGGGTACACCTGAACTCCCTGGGGGAGCCTTTACGCAACCCCACACTCAACAGGACTCTGCGTCTTCACTCTTTCCTAACAACCCTAAACATAACCCTAACCGCAACAAGAAGCTCAACCCGAGTTAGACCCGAAAAAACACGTACGGTGCCACTTTCTGCCATCAAAAAGTGCTCTCAGCGGAAGCCTTTGGGTACACCTGAACTCCCTGGCGGAGCCTTTACGCAACCCCACACTCAACAGGACTCTGCGTCTTCACTCTTTCCTAACAACCCTAAACATAACCCTAACCGCAACAAGAAGCTGAACCCGAGTTAGACCCGAAAAAACACGTACGGTGCCACTTTCTGCCATCAAAAAGTGCTCTCAGCGGAAGCCTTTGGGTACACCTGAACTCCCTGGGGGAGCCTTTACGCAACCCCACACTCAACAGGACTCTGCGTCTTCACTCTTTCCTAACAACCCTAAACATAACCCTAACCGCAACAAGAAGCTGAACCCGAGTTAGACCCGAAAAAACACGTACGGTGCCACTTTCTGCCATCAAAAAGTGCTCTCAGCGGAAGCCTTTGGGTACACCTGAACTCCCTGGGGGAGCCTTTACGCAACCCCACACTCAACAGGACTCTGCGTCTTCACTCTTTCCTAACAACCCTAAACATAACCCTAACCGCAACAAGAAGCTCAACCCGAGTTAGACCCGAAAAAACACGTACGGTGCCACTTTCTGCCATCAAAAAGTGCTCTCAGCGGAAGCCTTTGGGTACACCTGAACTCCCTGGGGGAGCCTTTACGCAACCCCACACTCAACAGGACTCTGAGTCTTCACTCTTTCCCAACAACCCTAAACATAACCCTAACCGCAACAAGAAGCTGAACCCGAGTTAGACCCGAAAAAACACGTACGGTGCCACTTTCTGCCATCAAAAAGTGCTCTCAGCGGAAGCCTTTGGGTACACCTGAACTCCCTGGGGGAGCCTTTACGCAACCCCACACTCAACAGGACTCTGCGTCTTCACTCTTTCCTAACAACCCTAAACATAACCCTAACCGCAACAAGAAGCTCAACCCGAGTTAGACCCGAAAAAACACGTACGGTGCCACTTTCTGCCATCAAAAAGTGCTCTCAGCGGAAGCCTTTGGGTACACCTGAACTCCCTGGGGGAGCCTTTACGCAACCCCACACTCAACAGGACTCTGCGTCTTCACTCTTTCCTAACAACCCTAAACATAACCCTAACCGGAACAAGAAGCTGAACCCGAGTTAGACCCAAAAAAACACGTACGGTGCCACTTTCTGCCATCAAAAAGTGCTCTCAGCGGAAGCCTTTGGGTACACCTGAACTCCCTGGGGGAGCCTTTACGCAACCCCACACTCAACAGGACTCTGCGTCTTCACTCTTTCCTAACAACCCTAAACATAACCCTAACCGCAACAAGAAGCTCAACCCGAGTTAGACCCGAAAAAACACGGACGGTGCCACTTTCTGCCATCAAAAAGTGCTCTCAGCGGAAGCCTTTGGGTACACCTGAACTCCCTGGGGGAGCCTTTACGCAACCCCACACTCAACAGGACTCTGCGTCTTCACTCTTTCCTAACAACCCTAAACATAACCCTAACCGCAACAAGAAGCTCAACCCGAGTTAGACCCGAAAAAACACGTACGGTGCCACTTTCTGCCATCAAAAAGTGCTCTCAGCGGAAGCCTTTGGGTACACCTGAACTCCCTGGCGGAGCCTTTACGCAACCCCACACTCAACAGGACTCTGCGTCTTCACTCTTTCCTAACAACCCTAAACATAACCCTAACCGCAACAAGAAGCTGAACCCGAGTTAGACCCGAAAAAACACGTACGGTGCCACTTTCTGCCATCAAAAAGTGCTCTCAGCGGAAGCCTTTGGGTACACCTGAACTCCCTGGGGGAGCCTTTACGCAACCCCACACTCAACAGGACTCTGCGTCTTCACTCTTTCCTAACAACCCTAAACATAACCCTAACCGCAACAAGAAGCTGAACCCGAGTTAGACCCGAAAAAACACGTACGGTGCCACTTTCTGCCATCAAAAAGTGCTCTCAGCGGAAGCCTTTGGGTACACCTGAACTCCCTGGGGGAGCCTTTACGCAACCCCACACTCAACAGGACTCTGCGTCTTCACTCTTTCCTAACAACCCTAAACATAACCCTAACCGCAACAAGAAGCTGAACCCGAGTTAGACCCGAAAAAACACGTACGGTGCCACTTTCTGCCATCCAAAAGTGCTCTCAGCGGAAGCCTTTGGGTACACCTGAACTCCCTGGGGGAGCCTTTACGCAACCCCACACTCAACAGGACTCTGCGTCTTCACTCTTTCCTAACAACCCTAAACATAACCCTAACCGCAACAAGAAGCTGAACCCGAGTTAGACCCGAAAAAACACGTACGGTGCCACTTTCTGCCATCAAAAAGTGCTCTCAGCGGAAGCCTTTGGGCACACCTGAACTCCCTGGGGGAGTCTTTACGCAACCCCACACTCAACAGGACTCTGCGTCTTCACTCTTTCCTAACAACCCTAAACATAACCCTAACCGCAACAAGAAGCTGAACCCGAGTTAGACCCGAAAAAACACGTACGGTGCCACTTTCTGCCATCAAAAAGTGCTCTCAGCGGAAGCCTTTGGGTACACCTGAACTCCCTGGGGGAGCCTTTACGCAACCCCACACTCAACAGGACTCTGCGTCTTCACTCTTTCCTAACAACCCTAAACATAACCCTAACCGCAACAAGAAGCTGAACCCGAGTTAGACCCGAAAAAACACGTACGGTGCCACTTTCTGCCATCAAAAAGTGCTCTCAGCGGAAGCCTTTGGGTACACCTGAACTCCCTGGGGGAGCCTTTACGCAACCCCACACTCAACAGGACTCTGAGTCTTCACTCTTTCCTAACAACCCTAAACATAACCCTAACCGCAACAAGAAGCTGAACCCGAGTTAGACCCGAAAAAACACGTACGGTGCCACTTTCTGCCATCAAAAAGTGCTCTCAGCGGAAGCCTTTGGGTACACCTGAACTCCCTGGGGGAGCCTTTACGCAACCCCACACTCAACAGGACTCTGCGTCTTCACTCTTTCCTAACAACCCTAAACATAACCCTAACCGCAACAAGAAGCTGAACCCGAGTTAGACCCGAAAAAACACGTACGGTGCCACTTTCTGCCATCAAAAAGTGCTCTCAGCGGAAGCCTTTGGGTACACTTGAACTCCCTGGGGGAGCCTTTACGCAACCCCACACTCAACAGGACTCTGCGTCTTCACTCTTTCCTAACAACCCTAAACATAACCCTAACCGCAACAAGAAGCTGAACCCGAGTTAGACCCGAAAAAACACGTACGGTGCCACTTTCTGCCATCAAAAAGTGCTCTCAGCGGAAGCCTTTGGGTACACCTGAACTCCCTGGGGGAGCCTTTACGCAACCCCACACTCAACAGGACTCTGCGTCTTCACTCTTTCCTAACAACCCTAAACATAACCCTAACCGCAACAAGAAGCTCAACCCGAGTTAGACCCGAAAAAACACGTACGGTGCCACTTTCTGCCATCAAAAAGTGCTCTCAGCGGAAGCCTTTGGGTACACCTGAACTCCCTGGGGGAGCCTTTACGCAACCTCACACTCAACAGGACTCTGCGTCTTCACTCTTTCCTAACAACACTAAACATAACCCTAACCGCAACAAGAAGCTCAACCCGAGTTAGACCCGAAAAAACACGTACGGTGCCACTTTCTGCCATCAAAAAGTGCTCTCAGCGGAAGCCTTTGGGTACACTTGAACTCCCTGGGGGAGCCTTTACGCAACCCCACACTCAACAGGACTCTGCGTCTTCACTCTTTCCTAACAACCCTAAACATAACCCTAACCGCAACAAGAAGCTCAACCCGAGTTAGACCCGAAAAAACACGTACGGTGCCACTTTCTGCCATCCAAAAGTGCTCTCAACGGAAGCCTTTGGGTACACCTGAACTCCCTGGGGGAGCCTTTACGCAACCCCACACTCAACAGGACTCTGCGTCTTCACTCTTTCCTAACAACCCTAAACATAACCCTAACCGCAACAAGAAGCTGAACCCGAGTTAGACCCGAGAAAACACGTACGGTGCCACTTTCTGCCATCAAAAAGTGCTCTCAGCGGAAGCCTTTGGGTACACCTGAACTCCCTGGGGGAGCCTTTACGCAACCCCACACTCAACAGGACTCTGAGTCTTCACTCTTTCCTAACAACCCTAAACATAACCCTAACCGCAACAAGAAGCTGAACCCGAGTTAGACCCGAAAAAACACGTACGGTGCCACTTTCTGCCATCAAAAAGTGCTCTCAGCGGAAGCCTTTGGGTACACCTGAACTCCCTGGGGGAGCCTTTACGCAACCCCACACTCAACAGGACTCTGCGTCTTCACTCTTTCCTAACAACCCTAAACATAACCCTAACCGCAACAAGAAGCTGAACCCGAGTTAGACCCGAAAAAACACGTACGGTGCCACTTTCTGCCATCAAAAAGTGCTCTCAGCGGAAGCCTTTGGGTACACTTGAACTCCCTGGGGGAGCCTTTACGCAACCCCACACTCAACAGGACTCTGCGTCTTCACTCTTTCCTAACAACCCTAAACATAACCCTAACCGCAACAAGAAGCTGAACCCGAGTTAGACCCGAAAAAACACGTACGGTGCCACTTTCTGCCATCAAAAAGTGCTCTCAGCGGAAGCCTTTGGGTACACCTGAACTCCCTGGGGGAGCCTTTACGCAACCCCACACTCAACAGGACTCTGCGTCTTCACTCTTTCCTAACAACCCTAAACATAACCCTAACCACAACAAGAAGCTGAACCCGAGTTAGACCCGAAAAAACACGTACGGTGCCACTTTCTGCCATCAAAAAGTGCTCTCAGCGGAAGCCTTTGGGTACACCTGAACTCCCTGGGGGAGCCTTTACGCAACCCCACACTCAACAGGACTCTGCGTCTTCACTCTTTCCTAACAACCCTAAACATAACCCTAACCGCAACAAGAAGCTGAACCCGAGTTAGACCCGAAAAAACACGTACGGTGCCACTTTCTGCCATCAAAAAGTGCTCTCAGCGGAAGCCTTTGGGTACACCTGAACTCCCTGGGGGAGCCTTTACGCAACCCCACACTCAACAGGACTCTGCGTCTTCACTCTTTCCTAACAACCCTAAACATAACCCTAACCGCAACAAGAAGCTCAACCCGAGTTAGACCCGAAAAAACACGTACGGTGCCACTTTCTGCCATCAAAAAGTGCTCTCAGCGGAAGCCTTTGGGTACACCTGAACTCCCTGGGGGAGCCTTTACGCAACCCCACACTCAACAGGACTCTGCGTCTTCACTCTTTCCTAACAACCCTAAACATAACCCTAACCGCAACAAGAAGCTGAACCCGAGTTAGACCCGAAAAAACACGTACAGTGCCACTTTCTGCCATCAAAAAGTGCTCTCAGCGGAAGCCTTTGGGTACACCTGAACTCCCTGGGGGAGCCTTTACGCAACCCCACACTCAACAGGACTCTGCGTCTTCACTCTTTCCTAACAACCCTAAACATAACCCTAACCGCAACAAGAAGCTGAACCCGAGTTAGACCCGAAAAAACACGTACGGTGCCACTTTCTGCCATCAAAAAGTGCTCTCAGCGGAAGCCTTTGGGTACACCTGAACTCCCTGGGGGAGCCTTTACGCAACCCCACACTCAACAGGACTCTGCGTCTTCACTCTTTCCTAACAACCCTAAACATAACCCTAACCGCAACAAGAAGCTGAACCCGAGTTAGACCCGAAAAAACACGTACGGTGCCACTTTCTGCCATCAAAAAGTGCTCTCAGCGGAAGCCTTTGGGTACACTTGAACTCCCTGGGGGAGCCTTTACGCAACCCCACACTCAACAGGACTCTGCGTCTTCACTCTTTCCTAACAACCCTAAACATAACCCTAACCGCAACAAGAAGCTGAACCCGAGTTAGACCCGAAAAAACACGTACGGTGCCACTTTCTGCCATCAAAAAGTGCTCTCAGCGGAAGCCTTTGGGTACACCTGAACTCCCTGGGGGAGCCTTTACGCAACCCCACACTCAACAGGACTCTGCGTCTTCACTCTTTCCTAACAACCCTAAACATAACCCTAACCGCAACAAGAAGCTGAACCCGAGTTAGACCCGAAAAAACACGGACGGTGCCACTTTCTGCCATCAAAAAGTGCTCTCAGCGGAAGCCTTTGGGTACACCTGAACTCCCTGGGGGAGCCTTTACGCAACCCCACACTCAACAGGACTCTGCGTCTTCACTCTTTCCTAACAACCCTGAACATAACCCTAACCGCAACAAGAAGCTGAACCCGAGTTAGACCCGAAAAAACACGTACGGTGCCACTTTCTGCCATCAAAAAGTGCTCTCAGCGGAAGCCTTTGGGTACACCTGAACTCCCTGGGGGAGCCTTTACGCAACCCCACACTCAACAGGACTCTGCGTCTTCACTCTTTCCTAACAACCCTAAACATAACCCTAACCGCAACAAGAAGCTGAACCCGAGTTAGACCCGAAAAAACACGTACGGTGCCACTTTCTGCCATCAAAAAGTGCTCTCAGCGGAAGCCTTTGGGTACACCTGAACTCCCTGGGGGAGCCTTTACGCAACCCCACACTCAACAGGACTCTGCGTCTTCACTCTTTCCTAACAACCCTAAACATAACCCTAACCGCAACAAGAAGCTGAACCCGAGTTAGACCCGAAAAAACACGTACGGTGCCACTTTCTGCCATCAAAAAGTGCTCTCAGCGGAAGCCTTTGGGTACACCTGAACTCCCTGGGGGAGCCTTTACGCAACCCCACACTCAACAGGACTCTGCGTCTTCACTCTTTCCTAACAACCCTAAACATAACCCTAACCGCAACAAGAAGCTCAACCCGAGTTAGACCCGAAAAAACACGTACGGTGCCACTTTCTGCCATCCAAAAGTGCTCTCAGCGGAAGCCTTTGGGTACACCTGAACTCCCTGGGGGAGCCTTTACGCAACCCCACACTCAACAGGACTCTGCGTCTTCGCTCTTTCCTAACAACCCTAAACATAACCCTAACCGCAACAAGAAGCTGAACCCGAGTTAGACCCGAAAAAACACGTACGGTGCCACTTTCTGCCATCAAAAAGTGCTCTCAGCGGAAGCCTTTGGGTACACCTGAACTCCCTGGGGGAGCCTTTACGCAACCCCACACTCAACAGGACTCTGCGTCTTCACTCTTTCCTAACAACCCTAAACATAACCCTAACCGCAACAAGAAGCTGAACCCGAGTTAGACCCGAAAAAACACGTACGGTGCCACTTTCTGCCATCAAAAAGTGCTCTCAGCGGAAGCCTTTGGGTACACCTGAACTCCCTGGGGGAGCCTTTACGCAACCCCACACTCAACAGGACTCTGCGTCTTCACTCTTTCCTAACAACCCTAAACATAACCCTAACCGCAACAAGAAGCTCAACCCGAGTTAGACCCGAAAAAACACGTACGGTGCCACTTTCTGCCATCCAAAAGTGCTCTCAGCGGAAGCCTTTGGGTACACCTGAACTCCCTGGGGGAGCCTTTACGCAACCCCACACTCAACAGGACTCTGCGTCTTCACTCTTTCCTAACAACCCTAAACATAACCCTAACCGCAACAAGAAGCTGAACCCGAGTTAGACCCGAGAAAACACGTACGGTGCCACTTTCTGCCATCAAAAAGTGCTCTCAGCGGAAGCCTTTGGGTACACCTGAACTCCCTGGGGGAGCCTTTACGCAACCCCACACTCAACAGGACTCTGCGTCTTCACTCTTTCCTAACAACCCTAAACATAACCCTAACCGCAACAAGAAGCTCAACCCGAGTTAGACCCGAAAAAACACGTACGGTGCCACTTTCTGCCATCAAAAAGTGCTCTCAGCGGAAGCCTTTGGGTACACCTGAACTCCCTGGGGGAGCCTTTACGCAACCCCACACTCAACAGGACTCTGAGTCTTCACTCTTTCCTAACAACCCTAAACATAACCCTAACCGCAACAAGAAGCTGAACCCGAGTTAGACCCGAAAAAACACGTACGGTGCCACTTTCTGCCATCAAAAAGTGCTCTCAGCGGAAGCCTTTGGGTACACCTGAACTCCCTGGGGGAGCCTTTACGCAACCCCACACTCAACAGGACTCTGCGTCTTCACTCTTTCCTAACAACCCTAAACATAACCCTAACCGCAACAAGAAGCTGAACCCGAGTTAGACCCGAAAAAACACGTACGGTGCCACTTTCTGCCATCAAAAAGTGCTCTCAGCGGAAGCCTTTGGGTACACTTGAACTCCCTGGGGGAGCCTTTACGCAACCCCACACTCAACAGGACTCTGCGTCTTCACTCTTTCCTAACAACCCTAAACATAACCCTAACCGCAACAAGAAGCTGAACCCGAGTTAGACCCGAAAAAACACGTACGGTGCCACTTTCTGCCATCAAAAAGTGCTCTCAGCGGAAGCCTTTGGGTACACCTGAACTCCCTGGGGGAGCCTTTACGCAACCCCACACTCAACAGGACTCTGCGTCTTCACTCTTTCCTAACAACCCTAAACATAACCCTAACCGCAACAAGAAGCTCAACCCGAGTTAGACCCGAAAAAACACGTACGGTGCCACTTTCTGCCATCAAAAAGTGCTCTCAGCGGAAGCCTTTGGGTACACCTGAACTCCCTGGGGGAGCCTTTACGCAACCTCACACTCAACAGGACTCTGCGTCTTCACTCTTTCCTAACAACCCTAAACATAACCCTAACCGCAACAAGAAGCTCAACCCGAGTTAGACCCGAAAAAACACGTACGGTGCCACTTTCTGCCATCAAAAGTGCTCTCAGCGGAAGCCTTTGGGTACACTTGAACTCCCTGGGGGAGCCTTTACGCAACCCCACACTCAACAGGACTCTGCGTCTTCACTCTTTCCTAACAACCCTAAACATAACCCTAACCGCAACAAGAAGCTCAACCCGAGTTAGACCCGAAAAAACACGTACGGTGCCACTTTCTGCCATCCAAAAGTGCTCTCAGCGGAAGCCTTTGGGTACACCTGAACTCCCTGGGGGAGCCTTTACGCAACCCCACACTCAACAGGACTCTGCGTCTTCACTCTTTCCTAACAACCCTAAACATAACCCTAACCGCAACAAGAAGCTGAACCCGAGTTAGACCCGAGAAAACACGTACGGTGCCACTTTCTGCCATCAAAAAGTGCTCTCAGCGGAAGCCTTTGGGTACACCTGAACTCCCTGGGGGAGCCTTTACGCAACCCCACACTCAACAGGACTCTGAGTCTTCACTCTTTCCTAACAACCCTAAACATAACCCTAACCGCAACAAGAAGCTGAACCCGAGTTAGACCCGAAAAAACACGTACGGTGCCACTTTCTGCCATCAAAAAGTGCTCTCAGCGGAAGCCTTTGGGTACACCTGAACTCCCTGGGGGAGCCTTTACGCAACCCCACACTCAACAGGACTCTGCGTCTTCACTCTTTCCTAACAACCCTAAACATAACCCTAACCGCAACAAGAAGCTGAACCCGAGTTAGACCCGAAAAAACACGTACGGTGCCACTTTCTGCCATCAAAAAGTGCTCTCAGCGGAAGCCTTTGGGTACACTTGAACTCCCTGGGGGAGCCTTTACGCAACCCCACACTCAACAGGACTCTGCGTCTTCACTCTTTCCTAACAACCCTAAACATAACCCTAACCGCAACAAGAAGCTGAACCCGAGTTAGACCCGAAAAAGCACGTACAGTGCCACTTTCTGCCATCAAAAAGTGCTCTCAGCGGAAGCCTTTGGGTACACCTGAACTCCCTGGGGGAGCCTTTACGCAACCCCACACTCAACAGGACTCTGCGTCTTCACTCTTTCCTAACAACCCTAAACATAACCCTAACCACAACAAGAAGCTGAACCCGAGTTAGACCCGAAAAAACACGTACGGTGCCACTTTCTGCCATCAAAAAGTGCTCTCAGCGGAAGCCTTTGGGTACACCTGAACTCCCTGGGGGAGCCTTTACGCAACCCCACACTCAACAGGACTCTGCGTCTTCACTCTTTCCTAACAACCCTAAACATAACCCTAACCGCAACAAGAAGCTCAACCCGAGTTAGACCCGAAAAAACACGTACGGTGCCACTTTCTGCCATCAAAAAGTGCTCTCAGCGGAAGCCTTTGGGTACACCTGAACTCCCTGGGGGAGCCTTTACGCAACCCCACACTCAACAGGACTCTGCGTCTTCACTCTTTCCTAACAACCCTAAACATAACCCTAACCGCAACAAGAAGCTCAACCCGAGTTAGACCCGAAAAAACACGTACGGTGCCACTTTCTGCCATCAAAAAGTGCTCTCAGCGGAAGCCTTTGGGTACACCTGAACTCCCTGGGGGAGCCTTTACGCAACCCCACACTCAACAGGACTCTGCGTCTTCACTCTTTCCTAACAACCCTAAACATAACCCTAACCGCAACAAGAAGCTGAACCCGAGTTAGACCCGAAAAAACACGTACAGTGCCACTTTCTGCCATCAAAAAGTGCTCTCAGCGGAAGCCTTTGGGTACACCTGAACTCCCTGGGGGAGCCTTTACGCAACCCCACACTCAACAGGACTCTGCGTCTTCACTCTTTCCTAACAACCCTAAACATAACCCTAACCGCAACAAGAAGCTGAACCCGAGTTAGACCCGAAAAAACACGTACGGTGCCACTTTCTGCCATCAAAAAGTGCTCTCAGCGGAAGCCTTTGGGTACACCTGAACTCCCTGGGGGAGCCTTTACGCAACCCCACACTCAACAGGACTCTGCGTCTTCACTCTTTCCTAACAACCCTAAACATAACCCTAACCGCAACAAGAAGCTGAACCCGAGTTAGACCCGAAAAAACACGTACGGTGCCACTTTCTGCCATCAAAAAGTGCTCTCAGCGGAAGCCTTTGGGTACACTTGAACTCCCTGGGGGAGCCTTTACGCAACCCCACACTCAACAGGACTCTGCGTCTTCACTCTTTCCTAACAACCCTAAACATAACCCTAACCGCAACAAGAAGCTGAACCCGAGTTAGACCCGAAAAAACACGTACGGTGCCACTTTCTGCCATCAAAAAGTGCTCTCAGCGGAAGCCTTTGGGTACACCTGAACTCCCTGGGGGAGCCTTTACGCAACCCCACACTCAACAGGACTCTGCGTCTTCACTCTTTCCTAACAACCCTAAACATAACCCTAACCGCAACAAGAAGCTGAACCCGAGTTAGACCCGAAAAAACACGTACGGTGCCACTTTCTGCCATCAAAAAGTGCTCTCAGCGGAAGCCTTTGGGTACACCTGAACTCCCTGGGGGAGCCTTTACGCAACCCCACACTCAACAGGACTCTGCGTCTTCACTCTTTCCTAACAACCCTAAACATAACCCTAACCGCAACAAGAAGCTCAACCCGAGTTAGACCCGAAAAAACACGTACGGTGCCACTTTCTGCCCTCCAAAAGTGCTCTCAGCGGAAGCCTTTTGGTACACCTGAACTCCCTGGGGGAGCCTTTACGCAACCCCACACTCAACAGGACTCTGCGTCTTCACTCTTTCCTAACAACCCTAAACATAACCCTAACCGCAACAAGAAGCTCAACCCGAGTTAGACCCGAAAAAACACGTACGGTGCCACTTTCTGCCATCAAAAAGTGCTCTCAGCGGAAGCCTTTGGGTACACCTGAACTCCCTGGGGGAGCCTTTACGCAACCCCACACTCAACAGGACTCTGCGTCTTCACTCTTTCCTAACAACCCTGAACATAACCCTAACCGCAACAAGAAGCTGAACCCGAGTTAGACCCGAAAAAACACGTACGGTGCCACTTTCTGCCATCAAAAAGTGCTCTCAGCGGAAGCCTTTGGGTACACCTGAACTCCCTGGGGGAGCCTTTACGCAACCCCACACTCAACAGGACTCTGCGTCTTCACTCTTTCCTAACAACCCTGAACATAACCCTAACCGCAACAAGAAGCTGAACCCGAGTTAGACCCGAAAAAACACGTACGGTGCCACTTTCTGCCATCAAAAAGTGCTCTCAGCGGAAGCCTTTGGGTACACCTGAACTCCCTGGGGGAGCCTTTACGCAACCCCACACTCAACAGGACTCTGCGTCTTCACTCTTTCCTAACAACCCTAAACATAACCCTAACCGCAACAAGAAGCTGAACCCGAGATAGACCCGAAAAAACACCTACGGTGCCACTTTCTGCCATCAAAAAGTGCTCTCAGCGGAAGCCTTTGGGTACACCTGAACTCCCTGGGGGAGCCTTTACGCAACCCCACACTCAACAGGACTCTGCGTCTTCACTCTTTCCTAACAACCCTAAACATAACCCTAACCGCAACAAGAAGCTCAACCCGAGTTAGACCCGAAAAAACACGTACGGTGCCACTTTCTGCCATCAAAAAGTGCTCTCAGCGGAAGCCTTTGGGTACACCTGAACTCCCTGGGGGAGCCTTTACGCAACCCCACACTCAACAGGACTCTGCGTCTTCACTCTTTCCTAACAACCCTGAACATAACCCTAACCGCAACAAGAAGCTGAACCCGAGTTAGACCCGAAAAAACACGTACGGTGCCACTTTCTGCCATCAAAAAGTGCTCTCAGCGGAAGCCTTTGGGTACACCTGAACTCCCTGGGGGAGCCTTTACGCAACCCCACACTCAACAGGACTCTGCGTCTTCACTCTTTCCTAACAACCCTAAACATAACCCTAACCGCAACAAGAAGCTGAACCCGAGTTAGACCCGAAAAAACACGTACGGTGCCACTTTCTGCCATCAAAAAGTGCTCTCAGCGGAAGCCTTTGGGTACACCTGAACTCCCTGGGGGAGCCTTTACGCAACCCCACACTCATCAGGACTCTGCGTCTTCACTCTTTCCTAACAACCCTAAACATAACCCTAACCGCAACAAGAAGCTCAACCCGAGTTAGACCCGAAAAACACGTACGGTGCCACTTTCTGCCATCAAAAAGTGCTCTGAGCGGAAGCCTTTGGGTACACCTGAACTCCCTGGGGGAGCCTTTACGCAACCCCACACTCAACAGGACTCTGCGTCTTCACTCTTTCCTAACAACCCTAAACATAACCCTAACCGCAACAAGAAGCTGAACCCGAGTTAGACCCGAAAAAACACGTACGGTGCCACTTTCTGCCATCAAAAAGTGCTCTCAGCGGAAGCCTTTGGGTACACCTGAACTCCCTGGGGGAGCCTTTACGCAACCCCACACTCAACAGGACTCTGCGTCTTCACTCTTTCCTAACAACCCTAAACATAACCCTAACCGCAACAAGAAGCTGAACCCGAGTTAGACCCGAAAAAACACGTACGGTGCCACTTTCTGCCATCAAAAAGTGCTCTCAGCGGAAGCCTTTGGGTACACCTGAACTCCCTGGGGGAGCCTTTACGCAACCCCACACTCAACAGGACTCTGCGTCTTCACTCTTTCCTAACAACCCTAAACATAACCCTAACCGCAACAAGAAGCTCAACCCGAGTTAGACCCGAAAAAACACGTACGGTGCCACTTTCTGCCATCAAAAAGTGCTCTCAGCGGAAGCCTTTGGGTACACCTGAACTCCCTGGGGGAGCCTTTACGCAACCCCACACTCAACAGGACTCTGCGTCTTCACTCTTTCCTAACAACCCTAAACATAACCCTAACCGCAACAAGAAGCTCAACCCGAGTTAGACCCGAAAAAACACGTACGGTGCCACTTTCTGCCCTCCAAAAGTGCTCTCAGCGGAAGCCTTTGGGTACACCTGAACTCCCTGGGGGAGCCTTTACGCAACCCCACACTCAACAGGACTCTGCGTCTTCACTCTTTCCTAACAACCCTAAACATAACCCTAACCGCAACAAGAAGCTCAACCCGAGTTAGACCCGAAAAAACACGTACGGTGCCACTTTATGCCATCCAAAAGTGCTCTCAGCGGAAGCCTTTGGGTACACCTGAACTCCCTGGGGGAGCCTTTACGCAACCCCACACTCAACAGGACTCTGCGTCTTCACTCTTTCCTAACAACCCTAAACATAACCCTAACCGCAACAAGAAGCTGAACCCGAGTTAGACCCGAAAAAACACGTACGGTGCCACTTTCTGCCATCAAAAAGTGCTCTCAGCGGAAGCCTTTGGGTACACCTGAACTCCCTGGGGGAGTCTTTACGCAACCCCACACTCAACAGGACTCTGCGTCTTCACTCTTTCCTAACAACCCTAAACATAACCCTAACCGCAACAAGAAGCTGAACCCGAGTTAGACCCGAAAAAACACGTACGGTGCCACTTTCTGCCATCAAAAAGTGCTCTCAGCGGAAGCCTTTGGGTACACCTGAACTCCCTCGGGGAGCCTTTACGCAACCCCACACTCAACAGGACTCTGCGTCTTCACTCTTTCCTAACAACCCTAAACATAACCCTAACCGCAACAAGAAGCTGAACCCGAGTTAGACCCGAAAAAACACGTACGGTGCCACTTTCTGCCATCAAAAAGTGCTCTCAGCGGAAGCCTTTGGGTACACATGAACTCCCTGGGGGAGCCTTTACGCAACCCCACACTCAACAGGACTCTGCGTCTTCACTCTTTCCTAACAACCCTAAACATAACCCTAACCGCAACAAGAAGCTCAACCCGAGTTAGACCCGAAAAAACACGTACGGTGCCACTTTCTGCCATCAAAAAGTGCTCTCAGCGGAAGCCTTTGGGTACACCTGAACTCCCTGGGGGAGCCTTTACGCAACCCCACACTCAACAGGACTCTGCGTCTTCACTCTTTCCTAACAACCCTAAACATAACCCTAACCGCAACAAGAAGCTCAACCCGAGTTAGACCCGAAAAAACACGTACGGTGCCACTTTCTGCCATCAAAAAGTGCTCTCAGCGGAAGCCTTTGGGTACACCTGAACTCCCTGGGGGAGCCTTTACGCAACCCCACACTCAACAGGACTCTGCGTCTTCACTCTTTCCTAACAACCCTGAACATAACCCTAACCGCAACAAGAAGCTGAACCCGAGTTAGACCCGAAAAAACACGTACGGTGCCACTTTCTGCCATCAAAAAGTGCTCTCAGCGGAAGCCTTTGGGTACACCTGAACTCCCTGGGGGAGCCTTACGCAACCCCACACTCAACAGGACTCTGCGTCTTCACTCTTTCCTAACAACCCTAAACATAACCCTAACCGCAACAAGAAGCTGAACCCGAGTTAGACCCGAAAAAACACGTACGGTGCCACTTTCTGCCATCAAAAAGTGCTCTCAGCGGAAGCCTTTGGGTACACCTGAACTCCCTGGGGGAGCCTTTACGCAACCCCACACTCAACAGGACTCTGCGTCTTCACTCTTTCCTAACAACCCTAAACATAACCCTAACCGCAACAAGAAGCTGAACCCGAGTTAGACCCGAAAAAACACGTACGGTGCCACTTTCTGCCATCAAAAAGTGCTCTCAGCGGAAGCCTTTGGGTACACCTGAACTCCCTGGGGGAGCCTTTACGCAACCCCACACTCAACAGGACTCTGCGTCTTCACTCTTTCCTAACAACCCTAAACATAACCCTAACCGCAACAAGAAGCTGAACCCGAGTTAGACCCGAAAAAACACGTACGGTGCCACTTTCTGCCATCAAAAAGTGCTCTCAGCGGAAGCCTTTGGGTACACCTGAACTCCCTGGGGGAGCCTTTACGCAACCCCACACTCAACAGGACTCTGCGTCTTCACTCTTTCCTAACAACCCTAAACATAACCCTAACCGCAACAAGAAGCTGAACCCGAGTTAGACCCGAAAAAACACGTACGGTGCCACTTTCTGCCATCAAAAAGTGCTCTCAGCGGAAGCCTTTGGGTACACCTGAACTCCCTGGGGGAGCCTTTACGCAACCCCACACTCAACAGGACTCTGCGTCTTCACTCTTTCCTAACAACCCTAAACATAACCCTAACCGCAACAAGAAGCTCAACCCGAGTTAGACCCGAAAAAACACGTACGGTGCCACTTTCTGCCATCAAAAAGTGCTCTCAGCGGAAGCCTTTGGGTACACCTGAACTCCCTGGGGGAGCCTTTACGCAACCCCACACTCAACAGGACTCTGCGTCTTCACTCTTTCCTAACAACCCTAAACATAACCCTAACCGCAACAAGAAGCTCAACCCGAGTTAGACCCGAAAAAACACGTACGGTGCCACTTTCTGCCATCCAAAAGTGCTCTCAGCGGAAGCCTTTGGGTACACCTGAACTCCCTGGGGGAGCCTTTACGCAACCCCACACTCAACAGGACTCTGCGTCTTCACTCTTTCCTAACAACCCTAAACATAACCCTAACCGCAACAAGAAGCTGAACCCGAGTTAGACCCGAAAAAACACGTACGGTGCCACTTTCTGCCATCAAAAAGTGCTCTCAGCGGAAGCCTTTGGGTACACCTGAACTCCCTGGGGGAGCCTTTACGCAACCCCACACTCAACAGGACTCTGCGTCTTCACTCTTTCCTAACAACCCTAAACATAACCCTAACCGCAACAAGAAGCTCAACCCGAGTTAGACCCGAAAAAACACGTACGGTGCCACTTTCTGCCATCAAAAAGTGCTCTCAGCGGAAGCCTTTGGGTACACCTGAACTCCCTGGGGGAGCCTTTACGCAACCCCACACTCAACAGGACTCTGCGTCTTCACTCTTTCCTAACAACCCTAAACATAACCCTAACCGCAACAAGAAGCTCAACCCGAGTTAGACCCGAAAAAACACGTACGGTGCCACTTTCTGCCATCAAAAAGTGCTCTCAGCGGAAGCCTTTGGGTACACCTGAACTCCCTGGGGGAGCCTTTACGCAACCCCACACTCAACAGGACTCTGCGTCTTCACTCTTTCCTAACAACCCTAAACATAACCCTAACCGCAACAAGAAGCTGAACCCGAGTTAGACCCGAAAAAACACGTACGGTGCCACTTTCTGCCATCAAAAAGTGCTCTCAGCGGAAGCCTTTGGGTACACCTGAACTCCCTGGGGGAGCCTTTACGCAACCCCACACTCAACAGGACTCTGCGTCTTCACTCTTTCCTAACAACCCTAAACATAACCCTAACCGCAACAAGAAGCTGAACCCGAGTTAGACCCGAAAAAACACGTACGGTGCCACTTTCTGCCATCAAAAAGTGCTCTCAGCGGAAGCCTTTGGGTACACCTGAACTCCCTGGGGGAGCCTTTACGCAACCCCACACTCAACAGGACTCTGCGTCTTCACTCTTTCCTAACAACCCTAAACATAACCCTAACCGCAACAAGAAGCTCAACCCGAGTTAGACCCGAAAAAACACGTACGGTGCCACTTTCTGCCATCAAAAAGTGCTCTCAGCGGAAGCCTTTGGGTACACCTGAACTCCCTGGGGGAGCCTTTACGCAACCCCACACTCAACAGGACTCTGCGTCTTCACTCTTTCCTAACAACCCTAAACATAACCCTAACCGCAACAAGAAGCTCAACCCGAGTTAGACCCGAAAAAACACGTACGGTGCCACTTTCTGCCCTCCAAAAGTGCTCTCAGCGGAAGCCTTTGGGTACACCTGAACTCCCTGGGGGAGCCTTTACGCAACCCCACACTCAACAGGACTCTGCGTCTTCACTCTTTCCTAACAACCCTAAACATAACCCTAACCGGAACAAGAAGCTGAACCCGAGTTAGACCCGAAAAAACACGTACGGTGCCACTTTATGCCATCAAAAAGTGCTCTCAGCGGAAGCCTTTGGGTACACCTGAACTCCCTGGGGGAGCCTTTACGCAACCCCACACTCAACAGGACTCTGCGTCTTCACTCTTTCCTAACAACCCTAAACATAACCCTAACCGCAACAAGAAGCTCAACCCGAGTTAGACCCGAAAAAACACGTACGGTGCCACTTTCTGCCATCAAAAAGTGCTCTCAGCGGAAGCCTTTGGGTACACCTGAACTCCCTGGGGGAGTCTTTACGCAACCCCACACTCAACAGGACTCTGCGTCTTCACTCTTTCCTAACAACCCTAAACATAACCCTAACCGCAACAAGAAGCTGAACCCGAGTTAGACCCGAAAAAACACGTACGGTGCCACTTTCTGCCATCAAAAAGTGCTCTCAGCGGAAGCCTTTGGGTACACCTGAACTCCCTGGGGGAGCCTTTACGCAACCCCACACTCAACAGGACTCTGCGTCTTCACTCTTTCCTAACAACCCTAAACATAACCCTAACCGCAACAAGAAGCTGAACCCGAGTTAGACCCGAAAAAACACGTACGGTGCCACTTTCTGCCATCAAAAAGTGCTCTCAGCGGAAGCCTTTGGGTACACATGAACTCCCTGGGGGAGCCTTTACGCAACCCCACACTCAACAGGACTCTGCGTCTTCACTCTTTCCTAACAACCCTAAACATAACCCTAACCGCAACAAGAAGCTCAACCCGAGTTAGACCCGAAAAAACACGTACGGTGCCACTTTCTGCCATCAAAAAGTGCTCTCAGCGGAAGCCTTTGGGTACACCTGAACTCCCTGGGGGAGCCTTTACGCAACCCCACACTCAACAGGACTCTGCGTCTTCACTCTTTCCTAACAACCCTAAACATAACCCTAACCGCAACAAGAAGCTCAACCCGAGTTAGACCCGAAAAAACACGTACGGTGCCACTTTCTGCCATCAAAAAGTGCTCTCAGCGGAAGCCTTTGGGTACACTTGAACTCCCTGGGGGAGCCTTTACGCAACCCCACACTCAACAGGACTCTGCGTCTTCACTCTTTCCTAACAACCCTGAACATAACCCTAACCGCAACAAGAAGCTGAACCCGAGTTAGACCCGAAAAAACACGTACGGTGCCACTTTCTGCCATCAAAAAGTGCTCTCAGCGGAAGCCTTTGGGTACACCTGAACTCCCTGGGGGAGCCTTACGCAACCCCACACTCAACAGGACTCTGCGTCTTCACTCTTTCCTAACAACCCTAAACATAACCCTAACCGCAACAAGAAGCTGAACCCGAGTTAGACCCGAAAAAACACGTACGGTGCCACTTTCTGCCATCAAAAAGTGCTCTCAGCGGAAGCCTTTGGGTACACCTGAACTCCCTGGGGGAGCCTTTACGCAACCCCACACTCAACAGGACTCTGCGTCTTCACTCTTTCCTAACAACCCTAAACATAACCCTAACCGCAACAAGAAGCTGAACCCGAGTTAGACCCGAAAAAACACGTACGGTGCCACTTTCTGCCATCAAAAAGTGCTCTCAGCGGAAGCCTTTGGGTACACCTGAACTCCCTGGGGGAGCCTTTACGCAACCCCACACTCAACAGGACTCTGCGTCTTCACTCTTTCCTAACAACCCTAAACATAACCCTAACCGCAACAAGAAGCTGAACCCGAGTTAGACCCGAAAAAACACGTACGGTGCCACTTTCTGCCATCAAAAAGTGCTCTCAGCGGAAGCCTTTGGGTACACCTGAACTCCCTGGGGGAGCCTTTACGCAACCCCACACTCAACAGGACTCTGCGTCTTCACTCTTTCCTAACAACCCTAAACATAACCCTAACCGCAACAAGAAGCTGAACCCGAGTTAGACCCGAAAAAACACGTACGGTGCCACTTTCTGCCATCAAAAAGTGCTCTCAGCGGAAGCCTTTGGGTACACCTGAACTCCCTGGGGGAGCCTTTACGCAACCCCACACTCAACAGGACTCTGCGTCTTCACTCTTTCCTAACAACCCTAAACATAACCCTAACCGCAACAAGAAGCTCAACCCGAGTTAGACCCGAAAAAACACGTACGGTGCCACTTTATGCCATCAAAAAGTGCTCTCAGCGGAAGCCTTTGGGTACACCTGAACTCCCTGGGGGAGCCTTTACGCAACCCCACACTCAACAGGACTCTGTGTCTTCACTCTTTCCTAACAACCCTAAACATAACCCTAACCGGAACAAGAAGCTCAACCCGAGTTAGACCCGAAAAAACACGTACGGTGCCACTTTCTGCCATCAAAAAGTGCTCTCAGCGGAAGCCTTTGGGTACACCTGAACTCCCTGGGGGAGCCTTTACGCAACCCCACACTCAACAGGACTCTGCGTCTTCACTCTTTCCTAACAACCCTAAACATAACCCTAACCGCAACAAGAAGCTCAACCCGAGTTAGACCCGAAAAAACACGTACGGTGCCACTTTCTGCCATCAAAAAGTGCTCTCAGCGGAAGCCTTTGGGTACACCTGAACTCCCTGGGGGAGCCTTTACGCAACCCCACACTCAACAGGACTCTGCGTCTTCACTCTTTCCTAACAACCCTGAACATAAGCCTAACCGCAACAAGAAGCTCAACCCGAGTTAGACCCGAAAAAACACGTACGGTGCCACTTTCTGCCATCAAAAAGTGCTCTCAGCGGAAGCCTTTGGGTACACCTGAACTCCCTGGGGGAGCCTTTACGCAACCCCACACTCAACAGGACTCTGCGTCTTCACTCTTTCCTAACAACCCTAAACATAACCCTAACCGCAACAAGAAGCTGAACCCGAGTTAGACCCGAAAAAACATGTACGGTGCCACTTTCTGCCATCAAAAAGTGCTCTCAGCGGAAGCCTTTGGGTACACCTGAACTCCCTGGGGGAGCCTTACGCAACCCCACACTCAACAGGACTCTGCGTCTTCACTCTTTCCTAACAACCCTAAACATAACCCTAACCGCAACAAGAAGCTGAACCCGAGTTAGACCCGAAAAAACACGTACGGTGCCACTTTCTGCCATCAAAAAGTGCTCTCAGCGGAAGCCTTTGGGTACACCTGAACTCCCTGGGGGAGCCTTTACGCAACCCCACACTCAACAGGACTCTGCGTCTTCACTCTTTCCTAACAACCCTAAACATAACCCTAACCGCAACAAGAAGCTCAACCCGAGTTAGACCCGAAAAAACACGTACGGTGCCACTTTCTGCCATCAAAAAGTGCTCTCAGCGGAAGCCTTTGGGTACACCTGAACTCCCTGGGGGAGCCTTTACGCAACCCCACACTCAACAGGACTCTGCGTCTTCACTCTTTCCTAACAACCCTAAACATAACCCTAACCGCAACAAGAAGCTGAACCCGAGTTAGACCCGAAAAAACACGTACGGTGCCACTTTCTGCCATCAAAAAGTGCTCTCAGCGGAAGCCTTTGGGTACACCTGAACTCCCTGGGGGAGCCTTTACGCAACCCCACACTCAACAGGACTCTGCGTCTTCACTCTTTCCTAACAACCCTAAACATAACCCTAACCGCAACAAGAAGCTCAACCCGAGTTAGACCCGAAAAAACACGTACGGTGCCACTTTCTGCCCTCCAAAAGTGCTCTCAGCGGAAGCCTTTGGGTACACCTGAACTCCCTGGGGGAGCCTTTACGCAACCCCACACTCAACAGGACTCTGCGTCTTCACTCTTTCCTAACAACCCTAAACATAACCCTAACCGCAACAAGAAGCTCAACCCGAGTTAGACCCGAAAAAACACGTACGGTGCCACTTTATGCCATCAAAAAGTGCTCTCAGCGGAAGCCTTTGGGTACACCTGAACTCCCTGGGGGAGCCTTTACGCAACCCCACACTCAACAGGACTCTGCGTCTTCACTCTTTCCTAACAACCCTAAACATAACCCTAACCGCAACAAGAAGCTGAACCCGAGTTAGACCCGAAAAAACACGTACGGTGCCACTTTCTGCCATCAAAAAGTGCTCTCAGCGGAAGCCTTTGGGTACACCTGAACTCCCTGGGGGAGTCTTTACGCAACCCCACACTCAACAGGACTCTGCGTCTTCACTCTTTCCTAACAACCCTAAACATAACCCTAACCGCAACAAGAAGCTGAACCCGAGTTAGACCCGAAAAAACACGTACGGTGCCACTTTCTGCCATCAAAAAGTGCTCTCAGCGGAAGCCTTTGGGTACACCTGAACTCCCTGGGGGAGCCTTTACGCAACCCCACACTCAACAGGACTCTGCGTCTTCACTCTTTCCTAACAACCCTAAACATAACCCTAACCGCAACAAGAAGCTGAACCCGAGTTAGACCCGAAAAAACACGTACGGTGCCACTTTCTGCCATCAAAAAGTGCTCTCAGCGGAAGCCTTTGGGTACACCTGAACTCCCTGGGGGAGCCTTTACGCAACCCCACACTCAACAGGACTCTGCGTCTTCACTCTTTCCTAACAACCCTAAACATAACCCTAACCGCAACAAGAAGCTCAACCCGAGTTAGACCCGAAAAAACACGTACGGTGCCACTTTCTGCCATCAAAAAGTGCTCTCAGCGGAAGCCTTTGGGTACACCTGAACTCCCTGGGGGAGCCTTTACGCAACCCCACACTCAACAGGACTCTGCGTCTTCACTCTTTCCTAACAACCCTAAACATAACCCTAACCGCAACAAGAAGTTCAACCCGAGTTAGACCCGAAAAAACACGTACGGTGCCACTTTCTGCCATCAAAAAGTGCTCTCAGCGGAAGCCTTTGGGTACACCTGAACTCCCTGGGGGAGCCTTTACGCAACCCCACACTCAACAGGACTCTGCGTCTTCACTCTTTCCTAACAACCCTAAACATAACCCTAACCGCAACAAGAAGCTCAACCCGAGTTAGACCCGAAAAAACACGTACGGTGCCACTTTCTGCCCTCCAAAAGTGCTCTCAGCGGAAGCCTTTGGGTACACCTGAACTCCCTGGGGGAGCCTTTACGCAACCCCACACTCAACAGGACTCTGCGTCTTCACTCTTTCCTAACAACCCTAAACATAACCCTAACCGCAACAAGAAGCTCAACCCGAGTTAGACCCGAAAAAACACGTACGGTGCCACTTTATGCCATCAAAAAGTGCTCTCAGCGGAAGCCTTTGGGTACACCTGAACTCCCTGGGGGAGCCTTTACGCAACCCCACACTCAACAGGACTCTGCGTCTTCACTCTTTCCTAACAACCCTAAACATAACCCTAACCGCAACAAGAAGCTGAACCCGAGTTAGACCCGAAAAAACACGTACGGTGCCACTTTCTGCCATCAAAAAGTGCTCTCAGCGGAAGCCTTTGGGTACACCTGAACTCCCTGGGGGAGTCTTTACGCAACCCCACACTCAACAGGACTCTGCGTCTTCACTCTTTCCTAACAACCCTAAACATAACCCTAACCGCAACAAGAAGCTCAACCCGAGTTAGACCCGAAAAAACACGTACGGTGCCACTTTCTGCCATCAAAAAGTGCTCTCAGCGGAAGCCTTTGGGTACACCTGAACTCCCTGGGGGAGCCTTTACGCAACCCCACACTCAACAGGACTCTGCGTCTTCACTCTTTCCTAACAACCCTAAACATAACCCTAACCGCAACAAGAAGCTGAACCCGAGTTAGACCCGAAAAAACACGTACGGTGCCACTTTCTGCCATCAAAAAGTGCTCTCAGCGGAAGCCTTTGGGTACACCTGAACTCCCTGGGGGAGCCTTTACGCAACCCCACACTCAACAGGACTCTGCGTCTTCACTCTTTCCTAACAACCCTAAACATAACCCTAACCGCAACAAGAAGCTCAACCCGAGTTAGACCCGAAAAAACACGTACGGTGCCACTTTCTGCCATCAAAAAGTGCTCTCAGCGGAAGCCTTTGGGTACACCTGAACTCCCTGGGGGAGCCTTTACGCAACCCCACACTCAACAGGACTCTGCGTCTTCACTCTTTCCTAACAACCCTAAACATAACCCTAACCGCAACAAGAAGTTCAACCCGAGTTAGACCCGAAAAAACACGTACGGTGCCACTTTCTGCCATCAAAAAGTGCTCTCAGCGGAAGCCTTTGGGTACACCTGAACTCCCTGGGGGAGCCTTTACGCAACCCCACACTCAACAGGACTCTGAGTCTTCACTCTTTCCTAACAACCCTAAACATAACCCTAACCGCAACAAGAAGCTGAACCCGAGTTAGACCCGAAAAAACACGTACGGTGCCACTTTCTGCCATCAAAAAGTGCTCTCAGCGGAAGCCTTTGGGTACACCTGAACTCCCTGGGGGAGCCTTTACGCAACCCCACACTCAACAGGACTCTGCGTCTTCACTCTTTCCTAACAACCCTAAACATAACCCTAACCGCAACAAGAAGCTCAACCCGAGTTAGACCCGAAAAAACACGTACGGTGCCACTTTCTGCCATCAAAAAGTGCTCTCAGCGGAAGCCTTTGGGTACACTTGAACTCCCTGGGGGAGCCTTTACGCAACCCCACACTCAACAGGACTCTGCGTCTTCACTCTTTCCTAACAACCCTGAACATAACCCTAACCGCAACAAGAAGCTGAACCCGAGTTAGACCCGAAAAAACACGTACGGTGCCACTTTCTGCCATCAAAAAGTGCTCTCAGCGGAAGCCTTTGGGTACACCTGAACTCCCTGGGGGAGCCTTACGCAACCCCACACTCAACAGGACTCTGCGTCTTCACTCTTTCCTAACAACCCTAAACATAACCCTAACCGCAACAAGAAGCTGAACCCGAGTTAGACCCGAAAAAACACGTACGGTGCCACTTTCTGCCATCAAAAAGTGCTCTCAGCGGAAGCCTTTGGGTACACCTGAACTCCCTGGGGGAGCCTTTACGCAACCCCACACTCAACAGGACTCTGCGTCTTCACTCTTTCCTAACAACCCTAAACATAACCCTAACCGCAACAAGAAGCTGAACCCGAGTTAGACCCGAAAAAACACGTACGGTGCCACTTTCTGCCATCAAAAAGTGCTCTCAGCGGAAGCCTTTGGGTACACCTGAACTCCCTGGGGGAGCCTTTACGCAACCCCACACTCAACAGGACTCTGCGTCTTCACTCTTTCCTAACAACCCTAAACATAACCCTAACCGCAACAAGAAGCTGAACCCGAGTTAGACCCGAAAAAACACGTACGGTGCCACTTTCTGCCATCAAAAAGTGCTCTCAGCGGAAGCCTTTGGGTACACCTGAACTCCCTGGGGGAGCCTTTACGCAACCCCACACTCAACAGGACTCTGCGTCTTCACTCTTTCCTAACAACCCTGAACATAACCCTAACCGCAACAAGAAGCTGAACCCGAGTTAGACCCGAAAAAACACGTACGGTGCCACTTTCTGCCATCAAAAAGTGCTCTCAGCGGAAGCCTTTGGGTACACCTGAACTCCCTGGGGGAGCCTTTACGCAACCCCACACTCAACAGGACTCTGCGTCTTCACTCTTTCCTAACAACCCTAAACATAACCCTAACCGCAACAAGAAGCTGAACCCGAGTTAGACCCGAAAAAACATGTACGGTGCCACTTTCTGCCATCAAAAAGTGCTCTCAGCGGAAGCCTTTGGGTACACCTGAACTCCCTGGGGGAGCCTTTACGCAACCCCACACTCAACAGGACTCTGCGTCTTCACTCTTTCCTAACAACCCTAAACATAACCCTAACCGCAACAAGAAGCTGAACCCGAGTTAGACCCGAAAAAACACGTACGGTGCCACTTTCTGCCATCAAAAAGTGCTCTCAGCGGAAGCCTTTGGGTACACCTGAACTCCCTGGGGGAGCCTTTACGCAACCGCACACTCAACAGGACTCTGCGTCTTCACTCTTTCCTAACAACCCTAAACATAACCCTAACCGCAACAAGAAGCTGAACCCGAGTTAGACCCGAAAAAACACGTACGGTGCCACTTTCTGCCATCAAAAAGTGCTCTCAGCGGAAGCCTTTGGGTACACCTGAACTCCCTGGGGGAGCCTTTACGCAACCCCACACTCAACAGGACTCTGCGTCTTCACTCTTTCCTAACAACCCTAAACATAACCCTAACCGCAACAAGAAGCTCAACCCGAGTTAGACCCGAAAAAACACGTACGGTGCCACTTTCTGCCATCCAAAAGTGCTCTCAGCGGAAGCCTTTGGGTACACCTGAACTCCCTGGGGGAGCCTTTACGCAACCCCACACTCAACAGGACTCTGCGTCTTCACTCTTTCCTAACAACCCTGAACATAACCCTAACCGCAACAAGAAGCTGAACCCGAGTTAGACCCGAAAAAACACGTACGGTGCCACTTTCTGCCATCAAAAAGTGCTCTCAGCGGAAGCCTTTGGGTACACCTGAACTCCCTGGGGGAGCCTTTACGCAACCCCACACTCAACAGGACTCTGCGTCTTCACTCTTTCCTAACAACCCTAAACATAACCCTAACCGCAACAAGAAGCTGAACCCGAGTTAGACCCGAAAAAACACGTACGGTGCCACTTTCTGCCATCAAAAAGTGCTCTCAGCGGAAGCCTTTGGGTACACTTGAACTCCCTGGGGGAGCCTTTACGCAACCCCACACTCAACAGGACTCTGCGTCTTCACTCTTTCCTAACAACCCTAAACATAAGCCTAACCGCAACAAGAAGCTGAACCCGAGTTAGACCCGAAAAAACACGTACGGTGCCACTTTCTGCCATCAAAAAGTGCTCTCAGCGGAAGCCTTTGGGTACACCTGAACTCCCTGGGGGAGCCTTACGCAACCCCACACTCAACAGGACTCTGCGTCTTCACTCTTTCCTAACAACCCTGAACATAACCCTAACCGCAACAAGAAGCTGAACCCGAGTTAGACCCGAAAAAACACGTACGGTGCCACTTTCTGCCATCAAAAAGTGCTCTCAGCGGAAGCCTTTGGGTACACCTGAACTCCCTGGGGGAGCCTTTACGCAACCCCACACTCAACAGGACTCTGCGTCTTCACTCTTTCCTAACAACCCTAAACATAACCCTAACCGCAACAAGAAGCTCAACCCGAGTTAGACCCGAAAAAACACGTACGGTGCCACTTTCTGCCATCAAAAAGTGCTCTCAGCGGAAGCCTTTGGGTACACCTGAACTCCCTGGGGGAGCCTTTACGCAACCCCACACTCAACAGGACTCTGCGTCTTCACTCTTTCCTAACAACCCTAAACATAACCCTAACCGCAACAAGAAGCTGAACCCGAGTTAGACCCGAAAAAACACGTACGGTGCCACTTTCTGCCATCAAAAAGTGCTCTCAGCGGAAGCCTTTGGGTACACCTGAACTCCCTGGGGGAGCCTTTACGCAACCCCACACTCAACAGGACTCTGCGTCTTCACTCTTTCCTAACAACCCTAAACATAACCCTAACCGCAACAAGAAGCTCAACCCGAGTTAGACCCGAAAAAACACGTACGGTGCCACTTTCTGCCATCAAAAAGTGCTCTCAGCGGAAGCCTTTGGACACACCTGAACTCCCTGGGGGAGTCTTTACGCAACCCCACACTCAACAGGACTCTGCGTCTTCACTCTTTCCTAACAACCCTAAACATAACCCTAACCGCAACAAGAAGCTGAACCCGAGTTAGAACCGAAAAAACACGTACGGTGCCACTTTCTGCCATCAAAAAGTGCTCTCAGCGGAAGCCTTTGGGTACACCTGAACTCCCTGGGGGAGCCTTTACGCAACCCCACACTCAACAGGACTCTGCGTCTTCACTCTTTCCTAACAACCCTAAACATAACCCTAACCGCAACAAGAAGCTGAACCCGAGTTAGACCCGAAAAAACACGTACGGTGCCACTTTCTGCCATCAAAAAGTGCTCTCAGCGGAAGCCTTTGGGTACACCTGAACTCCCTGGGGGAGCCTTTACGCAACCCCACACTCAACAGGACTCTGCGTCTTCACTCTTTCCTAACAACCCTAAACATAACCCTAACCGCAACAAGAAGCTGAACCCGAGTTAGACCCGAAAAAACA
>NW_028154059.1:52500-62916 GCF_964211835.1 Anser anser | reverse complement strand
CAAAGCAGAGTAGAGAAGGTAAAACCAAGAGGCGCCAGGAATACGAAGCAAAGGAAAACAAAGGAAAGCGTGGCCTGAAAAAGCAAAAGAAAGCATGCGCAGGGAAGGCAAAGCAGAGAAAGGGAAAGCAAGGCAGCACGAGGAAAACTAAAACAGTGTCAAAGAGGGAAGGCAAAGTAAAGCAAAACCAAACAAAGCACGGCCAGAAAAGCAGAGCAAGGCAAAGGAAAGCGAAGCAAAGTAGCACGAGGAAAAGCAAAGCATTGCCAGGAAACACAAAGCAAACGAACCAAAGCAAAGCAATCTGAGGCAAAGCAAAGCAAAGCAGGGGCAGGAACAGCAGAGGAAAGGAGAGAAGGAAAAGCAAAAGTGTGCCCGGAAGAGCAGAGCAAAGCAAAGCAGAGCAAGGAAAAAGAAAGAGAAGCGAAGCAAATGTAAGGAGCTGGCGGCCAGCCCTCCTGCCGGTTCCCAGTGTCTGCGGGGCAAAGACCGCAGGGCCCTCATGCCGGGTAGAGCTGGCGGCCAGACTCGGACGGTGGCTGTACCCTGCTCGCCCGCTCCCCGGCCTCCCTGAACCCTCATAGTCCGCCGTGACAGCGGGCAAGAACCATGTCTTGCTTTACCTGATTTTTTTTTTTTTTTTTTTCCCCCCTGCATTTATTTATTTATTTATTTATTCTTGCCTTCCATCCAATGTAGTTGTGGGAATCATGTAGTTACTGATCGTCGTTCAAAACCTCACCCAACACCGTCCCTAGACGGGGAGCCGTGGGGACCGCCTAGCGGCGGGCCACACGGCTGGGGCCACAGAACTGACCATGTCGGGTGGCCGGGCCTGCTGCCCCCACCCTCGAGTTGCGAGGGGACAGTGTCCGGGCTGCGGGGAGGCCCAGCTGTGTGTCTGAGGGTTTATGCGTTCCGAAATATACCGATAGCCTCATCGGCAAAATCGTCGGGACGGTCTGCAAAGGAAGCCTAGCGCAGCACAGGAGAGCAGAGAAATGAAGAGGAAAGCCGAGCAAGGCAAAGCAAAGCAGTGCAAACTCGTACAAGGAAAGTCCCAGCAGTGCCAGGAAACGTAGAGCAGAGTAAAGAGAGCAGTTTGAGGCGAGGCAAAGCAAAGCAGGGGTAGGAAAAGCAAAGCAGAGCAGAGAAGGTAAAGCAAAGCCGTGGCAGGAAAACAAAGCGAAGCAAGACAAGGGAAAGCGTGGCCTGAAAAAGCAAAAGAAAACATGGCCCGTGGAGGCAAACTAGAGCAAGGCAAAGCAAAGCAAAGCAAAGCGAAGTAGCACGAGGAAAAGCATAACATTGCCAGGAAAGACAAAGCAAACAAAGCAAAGCAAAGCAATCTGAGGCAAAGCAAAGCAAAGCAGGGGCAGGAACAGCGGAGGAAAGTAGAGAAGGAAAAGCAAAAGTGTGCCCAGAAGAGCAGAGCAGAGCAAAGCAAAGCAGAGCAAGGAAAAACAAAGAGAAGCGAAGCACATGTAAGGAGCTGGCGGCCAGCCCTCCTGCCGGTTCCCAGTGTCTGCGGGGCAAAGACCGCAGGGCCCTCATGCCGGGTAGAGCTGGCGGCCAGACTCGGACGGTGGCTGTACCCTGCTCGCCCGCTCCCCGGCCTCCCTGACACCTCTTAGTCCGCCGTGACAGTGGGCAAGAACCATGTCTTGCTTTACCTGGTTTTATCTTTATTTATTTATTTATTTATTTATTTATTTATTTATTTATTGTTGCCTTCCATCCAATGTAGTTGTGGGAATCATGTAGTTACTTACCGTCGTTGAAAACCTCACCCAACGCCGTCCCCAGACGAATAGCAGTGGGGCCCGCCTAGCGGCAGGCCACACGGCTGGGGCCACAGAACTGACCATGTCGGGTGGCCGGGCCTGCTGCCCCCACCCTCGAGTTGCGAGGGGACAGTGTCCGGGCTGCGGGGAGGCCCAGCTGTGTGTCTGAGGGTTTATGCGTTCCGAAATATACCGATAGCCTCATCGGCAAAATCGTCGGGACGGTCTGCAAAGGAAGCCTAGCGCAGCACAGGAGAGCAGAGAAATGAAGAGGAAAGCCGAGCAAGGCAAAGCAAAGCAGTGCAAACTCGTACAAGGAAAGTCCCAGCAGTGCCAGGAAACGTAGAGCAGAGTAAAGAGAGCAGTTTGAGGCGAGGCAAAGCAAAGCAGGGGTAGGAAAAGCAAAGCAGAGCAGAGAAGGTAAAGCAAAGCCGTGGCAGGAAAACAAAGCGAAGCAAGACAAGGGAAAGCATGGCCCGAAAAAGCATGGCCAGGAAAGGCAACGCAGAGCAAGGCAAAGCGAAGCAGTGCAAGCTTGTACAAGGAAAGTCCCAGCAGTGCCAGGAAACGTAGAGCAAAGTAAAGAAAGCAGTTGGAGGCGAGGCAAAGCACAGCAGGTGTAGGAAAAGCAAAGCAGAGCAGAGAAAGTAAAACCAAGAGGTGCCAGGAATACAAAGCAGAGCAAGACAAAGGAAAGCGTGGCCTGAAAAAGCATGGCCAGGAAAGGCAAAGCAGAGCAAGGCAAAGCGAAGCAGTGCAAACTCGTACAAGGAAAGTCCCAGCATTGCCAGGAAACGTAGAGCGAAGTAAGGAAAGCAGTTTGAGGCAAGGCAAAGCACTGCAGGCGTAGGAAAAGCAGAGCAGAGCAGAGAAAGTAAAACCAAGAGGTGCCAGGAATAAAAGCAGAGCAAGACAAAGGAAAGCGTGGCCTGAAAAAGCATGGCCAGGAAAAGCAAAGCGCAGCGAGGAAAACCAAAGCCAAAAGGTCCAAAAATAAAACAAAGCAATGCAATGAATATGTATCTAAAGTAAAAAAAAAAAAAAAAAAAAAAAAAAAGGCAAAAAAGACAACAAGCAAAGCAGGGCCAGGAAAAGCAAAGTAAAGCGTGTCCAGGAAAGGCAAAGCGGTGCAAGGCAGAGCAAAGGAAAGGAAAGTAGCACAAGGAAAAGCAAAGCAGTGCCAGGAAATGTAGAGCAAAAGAAAGAAAGCAGTTTGAGGAGGCAAGGCAAAGCACAGCAGGGTTAGGAAAAGAAAGCAACGTAGAGAAGGAAAAGCAAAGCAGTGCCAGGAATACAAAGCAAAGCAAAACAAAGGAAAGCATGGCCTGAAAAAGCATGGCCAGGAAAGGCAACGCAGAGCAAGGCAAAGCAAAGCAGTGCGAACTTGTACAAGGAAAGTCCCAGCAGTGCCAGGAAACGTAGAGCAAAGTAAAGAAAGCAGTTTGAGGCGAGGCAAAGCACAGCAGGGGTAGGAAAAGCAGAGCAGAGCAGAGAAAGTAAAACCAAGAGGTGCCTGGAATAAAAAGCAAAGCAAAACAAAGGAAAGCATGGCCTGAAAAAGCACGGCCAGGAAAGGCAAAGCAGAGCAAGGCAAAGCGAAGCAGTGCAAACTCGTACAAGGAAAGTCCCAGCATTGCCAGGAAACCTAGAGCGAAGTAAGGAAAGCAGTTTGAGGCAAGGCAAAGCACTGCAGGCGTAGGAAAAGCAGAGCAGAGCAGAGAAAGTAAAACCAAGAGGTGCCAGGAATAAAAGCAGAGCAAAACAAAGGAAAGCGTGGCCTGAAAAAGCATGGCCAGGAAAAGCAAAGCGCGGCGAGGAAAACCAAAGCCAAAAGGTCCAAAAATAAAACAAAGCAATGCAATGAATATGTATCTAAAGTAAAAAAAAAAAAATAAATAAAAAAAAAGGCAAAAAAGACAACAAGCAAAGCAGGGCCAGGAAAAGCAAAGTAAAGCGTGTCCAGGAAAGGCAAAGCGGTGCAAGGCAGAGCAAAGGAAAGGAAAGTAGCACAAGGAAAAGCAAAGCAGTGCCAGGAAATGTAGAGCAAAAGAAAGAAAGCAGTTTGAGGAGGCAAGGCAAAGCACAGCAGGGTTAGGAAAAGAAAGCAACGTAGAGAAGGAAAAGCAAAGCAGTGCCAGGAATACAAAGCAAAGCAAAACAAAGGAAAGCATGGCCTGAAAAAGCATGGCCAGGAAAGGCAACGCAGAGCAAGGCAAAGCAAAGCAGTGCGAACTCGTACAAGGAAAGTCCCAGCAGTGCCAGGAAACGTAGAGCAAAGTAAAGAAAGCAGTTTGAGGCGAGGCAAAGCAGAGCAGGGGTAGGAAAAGCAAAGCAGAGCAGAGAAAGTAAAACCAAGAGGTGCCAGGAATACGAAGCGAAGCAAGACAAAGGAAAGCGTGGCCTGAAAAAGCATGGCCAGGAAAGGCAAAGCAGAGCAAGGCAAAGCAAAGCAGTGCAAACTCGTACAAGGAAAGTCCCAGCAGGGCCAGGAAACGTAGAGCAAAGTAAAGAATGCAGTTTGAGGCGAGGCAAAGCACAGCAGGGGTAGGAAAAGCAAAGCAGAGCAGAGAAGGTAAAGCAAAGCCGTGGCAGGAATACAAAGCAAAGCAAGACAAAGGAAAGCGTGGCCTGAAAAAGCAAAAGAAAACATGGCCAGTGGAGGTAAAGCAGAGCAAGGCAAAGGAAAGCGAAGCGAAGTAGCACGAGGAAAAGCAAAGCATTGCCAGGAAAGACAGAGCAAACAAAGCAAAGCAAAGCAATCTGAGGCAAAGCAAAGCAAAGCAGGGGCAAGAAAAGCAGAGCAAAGTAGAGAAGGAAAAGCAAAAGTGTGCCCGGAAGAGCAGAGCAGAGCAAAGCAAAGCAGAGCAAGGAAAAACAAAGAGAAGCGAAGCACATGTAAGGAGCTGGCGGCCAGCCCTCCTGCCGGTTCCCAGTGTCTGCGGGGCAAAGACCGCAGGGCCCTCATGCCGGGTAGAGCTGGCGGCCAGACTCGGATGGCTAAACAATATATAGGGGTGGCTGGCCGGGGTGGGGGGGCCGGCTGCTCGGGAATAGGCTGGGCATCGGTCAGCGGGTGGTGAGCAATTGCATTGTGCATCACTTGTTTTCTTACACATTATTATTGTTAATACTATTATCATTATCACTATTGTTATTATTATTGTTATTATTATATTCCTTATATTCCTTATATTATTATATTCCTGTCTTAATAAACTGTCTTTATCTCAACTCACCGGCTTCACTTTCCCGTTTCTCTCCCCCATCCCAGAGAGGGAGGGGGGAGGGTGAGCGAACGGCTGTGTGGTGTTTAGCTGCCAGCCGGGTTAAACCACAACATGTCTGTACCCTGCTCGCCCGCTCCCCGGCCTCCCTGACACCTCATAGTCCGCCGTGACAGCGGGCAAGAACCATGTCTTGCTTTACCTGGTTTTATCTTTATTTATTTATTTATTTATTTATTGTTGCCTTCCATCCAATGTAGTTGTGGGAATCATGTAGTTACTGATCGTCGTTGAAAACCTCACCCAACACCGTCCCCAGACGGGCAGCAGTGGGGACCGCCTAGCGGCAGGCCACACGGCTGGGGCCACAGAACTGACCATGTCGGGTGGCCGGGCCTGCTGCCCCCACCCTCGAGTTGCGAGGGGACAGTGTCCGGGCTGCGGGGAGGCCCAGCTGTGTGTCTGAGGGTTTATGCGTTCCGAAATATACCGATCGCCTCATCGGCAAAATCGTCGGGACGGTCTGCAAAGGAAGCCTAGCGCAGCACAGGAGAGCAGAGAGATGAAGAGGAAAGCCGAGCAAGGCAAAGCAAAGCAGTGCAAACTTGTACAAGGAAAGTCCCAGCAGTGCCAGGAAACGTAGAGCAGAGTAAAGAAAGCAGTTTGAGGCGAGGCTAAGCACAGCAGGGGTAGGAAAAGCAAAGCAGAGCAGAGAAGGTAAAGCAAAGCCGTGGCAGGAAAACAAAGCGAAGCAAGACAAGGGAAAGCATGGCCTGAAAAAGCATGGTCAGGAAAGGCAACGCAGAGCAAGGCAAAGCAAAGCAGTGCAAACTCGTACAAGGAAAGTCCCAGCAGTGCCAGGAAAGGTAGAGCAAACTAACGAAAGCAGTTTGAGGCAAGGCAAAGCACAGCAGGGGTAGGAAAAGCAAAGCAGAGCAGAGAAAGTAAAACCAAGAGGTGCCAGGAATACAAAGCAGAGCAAGACAAAGGAAAGCGTGGCCTGAAAAAGCGTGGCCAGGAAAGGCAAAGCAGAGCAAGGCAAAGCGAAGCAGTGCAAACTGGTACAAGGAAAGTCCCAGCATTGCCAGGAAACGTAGAGCGAAGTAAGGAAAGCAGTTTGAGGCAAGGCAAAGCACTGCAGGCGTAGGAAAAGCAGAGCAGAGCAGAGAAAGTAAAACCAAGAGGTGCCAGGAATAAAAGCAGAGCAAGAGAAAGGAAAGCGTGGCCTGAAAAAGCATGGCCAGGAAAAGCAAAGCGCGGCGAGGAAAACCAAAGCAAAAAGGTCCAAAAATAAAACAAAGCAATGCAATGAATATGTATCTAAAGTAAAAAAAAAAAAAAAATAAAAAAAAAGGCAAAAAAGACAACAAGCAAAGCAGGGCCAGGAAAAGCAAAGTAAAGCGTGTCCAGGAAAGGCAAAGCAGTGCAAGGCAGAGCAAAGCAAAGTGAAGTAGCACAAGGAAAAGCAAAGCAGTGCCAGGAAAGACAGAGCAAACAAAGCAAAGCAAAGCAATCTGAGGCAAAGCAAAGCAAAGCAGGGGCAAGAACAGCAGAGGAAAGGAGAGAAGGAAAACCAAAAGTGTGCCCGGAAGAGCAGAGCAAAGCAAAGCAGAGCAAGGAAAAAGAAAGAGAAGCGAAGCAAATGTAAGGAGCTGGCGGCCAGCCCTCCTGCCGGTTCCCAGTGTCTGCGGGGCAAAGACCGCAGGGCCCTCATGCCGCGTAGAGCTGGCGGCCAGACTCGGACGGTGGCTGTACCCTGCTCGCCCGCTCCCCGGCCTCCCTGACACCTCATAGTCCGCCGTGACAGTGGGCAAGAACCATGTCTTGCTTTACCTGGTTTTATCTTTATTTATTTATTTATTTATTGATTGTTGCCTTCCATCCAATGTAGTTGTGGGAATCATGTAGTTACTGATCGTCGTTGAAAACCTCACCCAACACCGTCCCCAGACGGGCAGCAGTGGGGACCGCCTAGCGGCAGGCCACACGGCTGGGGCCACAGAACTGACCATGTCGGGTGGCCGGGCCTGCTGCCCCCACCCTCGAGTTGCGAGGGGACAGTGTCCGGGCTGCGGGGAGGCCCAGCTGTGTGTCTGAGGGTTTATGCGTTCCGAAATATACCGATCGCCTCATCGGCAAAATCGTCGGGACGGTCTGCAAAGGAAGCCTAGCGCAGCACAGGAGAGCAGAGAAATGAAGAGGAAAGCCGAGCAAGGCAAAGCAAAGCCCTGCTAGGGAAAAGAATGCGGCATAATGAAAAGAAATGACAAGCAGGGCCAGGCAAAGCAAAGCGCGGCCAGGAAAACCAAAGCCAAAAGGTCCAAAAATAAAACAAAGCAATAAAATGAATATGTATCTATATTAACAAAAAAAAAAAAAAAGAAGAAGAAGAAAAAAAGAAACAACAACAACAACAACAAAAAAGCAAAGCAATCTGAGGCAAAGCAATCTGAGGCAAAGGAAAGCAAAGCAGGGGCGAGAACAGCAGAGGAACGCAGAGAAGGAAAAGCAAAACTGTGCCCGGAAGAGCAGAGCAAAGCAAAGCAAAGCAAGGAGAAACAAAGAGAAGCGAAGCAAATGCAAGGAGCTGGCGGCCAGCCCTCCTGCCGGTTCCTGGCGTCTGCGGGGCAAAGACCGCAGGGCCCTCATGCCGGGTACGGTCGGCAGTGCAAAGGGAAGAAATGCGAGACGAAGGAAAGCCTCGGAAGGAAAAGAAAGCCTTATCAGGAAAAGCATAGTCAAGCAGGGTCAGGAAAAGCAACGCGTAGCAGTGGCAGGAGAAGCATATCGAAGCAAAACAGTGCTGTGAAAACGAAACGTGTAGTTGCTTAGCGTGGTGCAAAGTCGCTCCCCCCCAGCCCAACCCGCCCCAGGCGAATAGGGGCCGGTAGCCGGGCTACGGGGAGGCGGCTGTTCGAGAAGGCGAGCTCGCGGCCGCGGCCCCCGGTTGCCTCGGGCCGCCCGTCGCTCTGACGTCAGAGGCAAACGCCTGGCCGAGAACGGCGTCCGGGTCTACCCGGAAGCCGAAGGACGCATGCGCGCGCATGTCCAAAGGCGTCCGTCGGTCGGTCGGTCGGTCAAGCGATTCCCGAGTGGGTCCGCCCAGGCGAAAAGCACCGAAAAGTGCCGGAAAGGTGCGAAAAGGCCCGAAAAGGTCCGAAAAGGGCCGGAACGGCCCGTACGAAAAGCGAAGGAAGGCAGACCGACCGACGGCGTTCGGTCCCGGCCGGCGGGTCTGCCGGTGTCCTCCTGCGGTTGCCGCGTGTACCGCGTCCTCCTGTGGCCGCCTAGTCTCCCCGTGTCCTCCTGCGGCCGCCGGGTCTATGCGGTCGCCGTGTTTGCATAGCCCGTGGCGACCTGTAGGGGTCGCTGCAGCGGGGCCGGCCGCGAGAACGGCGTCGGGGTCTGCCCGGCACCGGCGGACGCGCGCGCGCACGTCCAAAGGCATCCGTCTGTCGGTCGGTCGCGCGGTTCCCGAGTGGGTCCGTCCACGCGAAAAGCACCGAATAGCGCCGGAAAGGGCCGAAAAGGGCCGAAAAGGGCCGAAAAGGGCCGGAACGGCCCGTACGAAAAGCGAAGGAAGGCAGACCGACCGACGGCGTTCGGTCCCGGCCGGCGGGTCTGCCGGTGTCCTCCTGCGGTCGCCGGGTGTGCCGCGTCCTCCTGTGGCCGCCTAGTCTCCCCGTGTTCTCCTGCGGCCGCCAGGTCTACCGGGCCCCCCCGCGCCCCCTCGCGGCCGCCTGACGTACCCGTGTCCTCTCGCGGCCGCCAGGTCTACCCGGCCGCGGTCGCCATGTTTGCGTAGCCCGTGGCGACCTGTAGGGGTCGCTGCAGCGGGGCCGGCCGCGAGAACGGCGTCGGGGTCTGCCCGGCACCGACGGGCGCGCGCGCGCGCGCGCGCGTCCGAAGGCATCCGTCTGTCGGTCGGTCGCGCGGTTCCCGAGTGGGTCCGTCCACGCGAAAAGCATCGAAAAGCGCCGGAAAGGTCCGAAAAGGCCCGAAAAGTTCCGAAAAGGGCCGGAACGGCCCGTGCGAAAAGCGAAGGAAGGCAGACCGACGGCGTTCGGTCCCGGCCGGCGGGTCTCCCCGTGTCCTCCCGCGGTCGGGAGGTGTACCGTGTCCCCCTGTGGCCGCCTGGTCTACCCGTGTCCTACCGAGGGCGCCCCGTCTGCCCGCCTGGAGGAGGTCGCTGACGGTCGGGCTGTGGGAACGGCGGCCACGTCTACCCTGACTCGGACGGGACTTGGCGGCGTGCCGTGGGGCTAGCGGTAGATGAGTAGGTCGTGAGACGGCTCGGAAGGTGTCGTAGGCGTCGCTGTTTCTTTCTGCCTCCAGTTACGTCGAGGTAAAAGTCGGTTGCTCTCGGGTGCCTCGCTGCGGGTCTCTTGAAAAGGTCTTGGAGCTTTTCGGGGGCGGTGACTTTTGTGTCCGTCTATAGGAGAGAGCGGGGACTCTGCTCCTGAAGCGGTGCTGAGCGAGCACTTGCGGCTGGGGGAGCCGGCGCACGAAAAGGGGTCGCGCGGCGTCGGTGGCGGCGTGGGCTCGGGGGTCGGTTCTGTCGACTGGTCAACCTTAGCTGCCTGCCGACTCCCTCCCGCCCCCCCCCTCGCCCCGCCGGGCAGCGAGAAGCGGTCTCGCGCGCGCGAGTCGCTGGGAAAAGAAAGAGCTGTGGAGAAAAGCGGCGGGAAGCCGGCGGGTGGTCCGCCGGCGCACGAACGCTGAGCGTCCGGGGGCGTCCCCGGCGGCTTTCACCGGTCCCGGAGGCTCGGAAGGCGAAGGGGGGACCGGGCGGCGCGGATTGGCACGGCCGAGGCGGCGGCGCCTCCGCTTGCCGACGATGCACCTCACCTCACCCGCACGCAGCGCCCGCCGAGGCGTTCCCCGGGCACGTCGGAGAGGCTCCCCGGCGGGTCGGCTCTTGCCAGGGCCGATGTTCGGGTCGGCGCGAGCACCTCTCGCGGACGTTGCTCCCGCACACCCGCCCGCACGCGACGCTGTTGGCTGTTTTTCTTGCGATCGATGAGGCCGTTCGGGTCGCGTCGGAGAGGGCCCCCGGCGGGCCGGCTCTTCCGCGCTCCCCTGTCCCGGGGGAGCCGCGGCGGCGTCCGGTGTTCGGGCACGGGCGGCCTCCTCTCAGGCTCGCTTCCCGTCGCAGGTGAGGCGCTGCCTCGCTCGGGGCGAGAGCGGCGGCGGCGGCGTTTAGGGCGCGTGCCCCGCTCGCTCGCGGGCCGTCGTTCTCGGCGCCGAACGAAGGGGCTTTTCCGGCCGAAGCCGGCTGTGTGACGGCCGAGCGGCCCCGCGAGCCGCAGGGGTCCGTGAGCGTTGCGCGAGGCGCTGGTGCCGGCGTCGGTCCGGGGCCCGGCGGGTGCCGGCCGCGAGCAGCAAGCCGGCGGGGGTGGCAAGCGATG
>NW_028154059.1:10000-42500 GCF_964211835.1 Anser anser | reverse complement strand
GGAGCGAGGCGCGCGTCGGCCCCGTTCGCGAACTCCTCGACGGCGTTTGCGCTCGGTCCTTTCCGGTCGGCGGGTAGACCCGGCCTCCCTAACGAGGCTGGGGGGTGCGCGGGTAGACCTGGGGAGCCGGAGGGACGACTAGGCGAGCGCCAGACCCGGCGGCCGCTTCACCCGGCGGCGGCGGCGGCCCCCCTCGTCGGGGGCTCGCCACGGGGGACCGTCGGATTGACGTTGCGTCCCCGTTCGGTGGAGGCGCGCGGGTCCGCCCGGTCCTTTCCGGGCGGCGGGTAGACCTGGCCTCCCTAACGAGTCTGGGGGGTGCGCGGGTAGACCTGGCGGCCCCCGTCGGAGCGAGGCGCGCGTCCGCGTCTCGCAGGGCGGGTGCGCCCGATCGGTTCCGGGCGGCGGGTAGACCTGGCCTCCCTAACCGCGGGGGGGGGGGGGGGGCGGGCGCGGGTAGACCTGTCGGCCCCCCTCGGAGCGAGGCGCGCGTTCGCGACCTCGACCTTGCCTGGCCGGATTGCTTTAGCTGTTTTTGAAAATAAATATTATTGTTGTTGTTGTTGTTGTTGTTGTTGTTATTTTTTATTATTTTATTATTATTATTTATTATTATTATTACTCATTATTACTTATTATTATTTTATTATTATTATCATTATTATTTTCACCATTATTTAATAATAATAATAATAGTCATAATTATTATTATTCTTAATGTTGCCTGTTTTCCGCTGCGGCTTTAGGAATTACTTACCGTCTTTCGAAACCTCGCCCCCCCCCCCCCCCAGGCGAACAGCAGCGGAGCTCACCTGGCGGCTCGCCAGGCGGCAGGGGTCGTGGAATGGACTCGGCTGGGTGGCCGACCCCCACGCCCCCACCCGCCAGCTCCAAAGGCACGGTTGGCGGGCTGCGGGGAGGCCAAATTAGGTGACCTAGCGTTCACGTGTGCGTAAACGCATCGATCGGCAAAATCGGTGGGACGGTCCGCAAAAGAAGGGCTAGCTAGCACGGCGAAGCGGAGCAGAGCGGTGCAAAGCGAGGCAAAAAAAAAAAAAAACCAAAGCTCTACGAGGAAAAACCTTGTGGCAAATCAGGCCTAGGGAACGGCAAAGGAAAAAACAGCGCCAGGAAAAGCAAAGCAAAGCAAAACAGAGTAGGAAGAGCAAAGCAGAGCAAAGCAAAGGAAATGGGTGCCGGCGATACAAACCGAATCAAAAAAAGCAGCGCTAAGGAAAGCAAATGGAAGCAAGCGCAGGGAAAGCAAAGCGGAGAAGAGCGAGGAAAAGCAAAGCGAGGAAAAGGAAAGCAAAGCGAAGCGAAGCGAAGCAAAGCGCGACAAAGGGAAGCAAAGCAAAGAAGGGCCAGGAGAAGCAAAGCAAAACAGGGCCAGGGAAGACAAAGCAGAGCAAGGCAAAACAAAGCAAAGCAGCACAGGGGAAAAGCAAAGCGGTAGTTTTTGTCCTTTGGGGAATCGCGTGATGTCGCTTAGCGTCCTCGAAAACCTCACCCGACACCGTTCCCAGCCGAATAGCAGCAGCGGGACCCACCTGGAGGCTCGCGCTCGCCGGAGAGCGGCGGGGGATGCGGAACAGACGGTGCCGGGTGGCCAGCCCTCCCGCCCCCACCCTCCGGTTCCGAGGGGACAGTCGCCGGGCTACGGGGAGGCCAAGGTGCGCGTCGTCCGAGGGTTTATGCGTTCGTAAATACACACCGATCGACTCGTCGGCAAAATCGGCGGGACGGTCCGCAAAGGAAGCCTAGCGCAGCAAAGCAGAGCAGAGCGTTGCAGAGGAAAGCGGAGCGAGACAGAGCAAAGCCCCGCTAGCTAGGGGAAAGAAAGCGGAACGAAGAAAAGCAAAGTCAAGGAGGGCCAGGAAAAGCAAAACGAAGCAGGGGGCGAGAGCAACCAAAGCAAAGGAGGTCCAGGAAAAGAAAAGCGGCGTCGTGAACACAAAGTAAAGCCAAACAGAGCAAAGCAGGGCCGGGAAAAGCAAAACAAAGAGGGGCGAGAAAAACCCAAGCAAAGGAGGTCCAGGAAAAGAAAAGAGGCGTCATGAATACGAAATAAAGCCAAACAAAGCAAGGCAGGGCCGGGAAAAGCAAAACAAAGAAGGGCGAGAAAAACCCAAGCAAAGGAGGTCCGCGAAAAGCAAAGAGGTGCCGGGAACGCAAAGCAAAGCAAAGCAGGTCCAGGGAAAGCTAAACAAAGAGGGACAGAGAAAAATAAAAAAAAAAAATGCAGGGCCAAGGAAAGCAAGGCGATGCGGTGAATACAAAGCAGAGCAAAACAAAACAAAGCACGGCAAGGAAAAGCAAATCAGACCAAGGCAAAGCAAAGTAGCACGAGGAAAAGCAAAGCAGGGCCAGGAAAGGCAAAGCAAAGGACTTTGAGGCGAGGCGAAGCACAGCAGTGGTAGGAGAAGCAAAGCAAAGCAGAGAAGAAACAGCAAAGCTGCGCCAGGAATACGAAGCAAAGCTAAGCAAAGGAAAGCGTGGCCGGAAGAAGCAAAACGTAGCAGGGCCAGGGAAGGCAAAGCAGAGCAAGGCAAAGCAAAGCAAAACCCTGCGAGGAAAAAGAAAGCCTTATCGGGCAAAGAAAAGTCAGGCAGGGCCAAGAAAAGCAAAACGAATCGGGGTCAGTAAAAACAAAGCAAAGCAGGGCCAGGAAAAGCAAAGCAAAGAAAAACAGTGCTGTGAATACGAAACGTGTAGTTCCTTAGTGTCGTTCGAAATCGCAGCCCCCACCCGCCCCAGACGAATAGGAAGGGGCCCGTTGCCGGGTTACGGGGAGGCGGGCGTTCAAGAAGGCGAGGGTGTGGCAGCGGCCCCCGGTTGCTTCCGGCCGCCGGCCGCTCTGACATAAGAGGCTCCCGCTCGGTCACGAGCAGCTCGCCACCTGTGCGACTCGGTGTGGCTGGCTGCCCGGCCGGTTTGCTTTAGCTTTTTATCGTTACATAAACGATCGATAGATATTTAATATTACATATACTACTTAAAAGTTATTACAAAAGAAAGTACTAAATAAGAGTAAATATATATATAACGAAAACATAATAAAAAGAGTAGTAGTAATAATAATCGTTGTCAGTTTCCCCCTTTACTTTTACGAATCGAGTAGTTACTTAGCGTCGTTCGCAACCCCCACCCTCCCCAGACGAATAGCAACGGGGCCCACCTGGCGGCTCGCCGGACAGCGGGGGCCACAGAATAGACCCGGCCCGGTGGCCAGATCCCTGTCCCCTCGTCCGCCAGTTCCGAGGGGACAGTCGCCGAGGTGGGGGGAGGTCAAGGTGTGCGTCTGAGGGTTTACGTGTTTCTAAATACACCGATCGACTCGTCGGCAAAATCGGTGGGACGGTCTGCAAAAGAAGCCTAGAGCAGCAAAGCAGAGCAGAGCAGAGCAATGCGGAGGAAAGCAGAGCAAGGCAAAGCAAAGCCCCGCTAGGGAAAAGAAAGTGGCATAAGGAAAAGCAAAGCACGGCCAGAAAAAACAAAGGAAAAAGGGTAAAAAAAAAACAACCGAGCAAACGAAAAAACCAAAGCAAAGTAGGGCCAGAAAAAGCAAAGCAAAGCATGGCCAGGAAAGGCAAAGCAGAGCAAAGCAGCACAAAGAAATACATAGCAGAGCCAGGAACACAAAGCAAAGCAAACAAAGGAAGGCATGGCCGGGGTGGTGGGGGGAGAAAAAAAAAAAAATGAGGGCCAGGGAATGCAGAGCAAGGCAAAGCAAAGCAGAGCAAAGCAGCACAAAGAAATGCATAGCAGAGCCAGGAACACAAAGCAAAGCAAAACAAAGGAAGGCATGGCCGGGGGGGGGGGGGGGGGGGGGGGGGCGGGGGGAGAAGGGGGGGGGGCGAAGAAAGAAAAAAAAAAAGAGGGCCAGGGAATGCAAAGCACAGCAATGCAAAACAAAGCAAAGCAGCACAAGACAAAGCAAAGCACTGTCTGGAATTCAAGGCAAAGTGAAGCAAAGTAAAACAAAGCAGGGCCAGAAAAGGAAAGAAAAGGAGGGGTAAGAAAAGCAAAGCAAAGCATGGCCAGGAAAGGAAAAAGACAGTAAGGCAAAGCAAAGCAGAGCAAAGTAGCACAAGGAAAAGCAAAGCAGGGCCAGGAAAGGCAAAGCAAAGGACTTTGAGGCGAGGCGAAGCACAGCAGGGGTAGGAGAAGCAAAGCAAAGCAGAGAAGAAAAAGCAAAGCGGCGCTAGGAATACGAAGCAAAGCTAAGCAAAGGAAAGCGTGGCCGGAAGAAGCAAAACGTAGCAGGGCCAGGGAAGGCAAAGCAGAGCAAGGCAAAGCAAAGCAAACCCTGCAAGGAAAAAGAAAGCCTTATCGGGCAAAGAAAAGTCAAGCAGGGCCAGGAAAAGCAAAAGGAATCGGGGTCAGTAAAAACAAAGCAAAGCAGGGCCAGGAAATCAAAACAAAGAAGGGCGAGAAAAACCCAAGCAAAGGAGGTCCAGGAAAAGAAAAGCGGCGTCATGAATACGAAATAAAGCCAAACAAAGCAAGGCAGGGCCGGGAAAAGCAAAACAAAGAAGGGCGAGAAAAACCCAAGCAAAGGAGGTCCAGGAAAAGCAAAGAGGTGCCCCGAACGCAAAGCAAAGCAAAGCAGGTCCAGGGAAAGCTAAACAAAGAGGGACAGAGAAAAAAAAAAAAAAAAATGCAGGGCCAAGGAAAGCAAGGCGATGCGGTGAATATAAAGCAGAGCAAAACAAAACAAAGCACGGCAAGGAAAAGCAAAGCAGACCAAGGCAAAGCAAAGTAGCACGAGGAAAAGCAAAGCAGACCAAGGCAAAGCAAAGTAGCACGAGGAAAAGCAAAGCAGGGCCAGGAAAGGCAAAGCAAAGGACTTTGAGGCGAGGCGAAGCACAGCAGGGGTAGGAGAAGCAAAGCAAAGCAGAGAAGAAAAAGCAAAGCGGCGCTAGGAATACGAAGCAAAGCTAAGCAAAGGAAAGCGTGGCCGGAAGAAGCAAAACGTAGCAGGGCCAGGGAAGGCAAAGCAGAGCAAGGCAAAGCAAAGCAAACCCTGCGAGGAAAACGAAAGCCTTATCGGGCAAAGAAAAGTCAAGCAGGGCCAGGAAAAGCAAAAGGAATCGGGGTCAGTAAAAACAAAGCAAAACAGGGCCGGGAAAAACAAAGCGGTGCCACGAATGCAAAGCAAAGCAAAGCAGGGCCAGGAAAAGCAAAGCAAAGAAAAACAGTGCTGTGAATACGAAACGTGTAGTTCCTTAGTGTCCTTCGAAATCGCACCCCCCACCCGCCCCAGACGAATAGGGAGGGGCCCGTTGCCGGGTTACGGGGAGGCGGGCGTTCAAGAAGGCGAGGGTGTGGCAGCGGCCCCCGGTTGCTTCCGGCCGCCGGCCGCTCTGACATAAGAGGCTCCCGCTCGGTCACGAGCAGCTCGCCACCTGTGCGACTCGGTGTGGCTGGCTGCCCGGCCGGTTTGCTTTAGCTTTTTATCGTTACATAAACGATCCATAGATATATAATATTATATATACTACTTAAGAGTTATTACAAAAGAAAGTACTAAATAAGAGTAAATATATATATAACGAAAACATAATAAAAACAGTAGTAGTAATAATAATAATAATCGTTGTCTGTTTCCCCCTTTACTTTTAGGAATCACGTAGTTACTTAGCGTCGTTCGCAACCCCCACCCTCCCCAGACGAATAGCAACGGGGCCCACCTGGCGGCTCGCCGGACAGCGGGGGCCACAGAATAGACCCGGCCCGGTGGCCAGATCCCTGTCCCCTCGTCCGCCAGTTCCGAGGGGACAGTCGCCGAGGTGGGGGGAGGTCAAGGTGTGCGTCTGAGGGTTTACGTGTTTCTAAATACACCGATCGACTCGTCGGCAAAATCGGTGGGACGGTCTGCAAAAGGAGCCTAGAGCAGCAAAGCAGAGCAGAGCAGAGCAATGCGGAGGAAAGCAGAGCAAGGCAAAGCAAAGCCCCGCTAGGGAAAAGAAAGTGGCATAAGGAAAAGCAAAGCACGGCCAGAAAAAACAAAGGAAAAAGGGTAAAAAACAAACAAACAAACAAACAAAAAAAAAAACAAAAAACAAAACAAAGTAGGGCCAGAAAAAGCAAAGCAAAGCATGGCCAGGAAAGGCAAAGCAGAGCAAAGCAGCACAAAGAAATACATAGCAGAGCCAGGAACACAAAGCAAAGCAAACAAAGGAAGGCATGGCCGGGGTGGGGGGGGAGAAAAAAAAAAAAAATGAGGGCCAGGGAATGCAGAGCAAGGCAAAGCAAAGCAGAGCAAAGCAGCACAAAGAAATGCATAGCAGAGCCAGGAACACAAAGCAAAGCAAAACAAAGGAAGGCATGGTCGGGGGGGGGGGGAGGGGGGGGGGGGGGGACGGGGGGAGGTGGGGGGGGGGAGCGAAGAAAGAAAAAAAAAAAAAACGAGGGCCAGGGAATGCAAAGCACAGCAATGCAAAACAAAGCAAAGCAGCACAAGACAAAGCAAAGCACTGTCAGGAATTCAAGGCAAAGTGAAGCAAAGTAAAAGAAAGCAGGGCCAGAAAAGGAAAGAAAAGCAGGGGTAAGAAAAGCAAAGCAAAGCATGGCCAGGAAAGGCAAATGACAGTAAGGCAAAGCAGAGCAGAGCAAAGTAGCACAAGGAAAAGCAAAGCAGGGCCAGGAAAGGCAAAGCAAAGGACTTTGAGGCGAGGCGAAGCACAGCAGGGGTAGGAGAAGCAAAGCAAAGCAGAGAAGAAAAAGCAAAGCTGCGCCAGGAATACGAAGCAAAGCTAAGCAAAGGAAAGCGTGGCCGGAAGAAGCAAAACGTAGCAGGGCCAGGGAAGGCAAAGCAGAGCAAGGCAAAGCAAAGCAAACCCTGCGAGGAAAAAGAAAGCCTTATCGGGCAAAGAAAAGTCAAGCAGGGCCAGGAAAAGCAAAACGAATCGGGGTCAGTAAAAACAAAGCAAAACAGGGCCGGGAAAAACAAAGCGGTGCCACGAATGCAAAGCAAAGCAAAGCAGGGCCAGGAAAAGCAAAGCAAAGAAAAACAGTGCTGTGAATACGAAACGTGTAGTTCCTTAGTGTCCTTCGAAATCGCACCCCCCACCCGCCCCAGACGAATAGGGAGGGGCCCGTTGCCGGGTTACGGGGAGGCGGGCGTTCAAGAAGGCGAGGGTGTGGCAGCGGCCCCCGGTTGCTTCCGGCCGCCGGCCGCTCTGACATAAGAGGCTCCCGCTCGGTCACGAGCAGCTCGCCACCTGTGCGACTCGGTGTGGCTGGCTGCCCGGCCGGTTTGCTTTAGCTTTTTATCGTTACATAAACGATCCATAGATATATAATATTATATATACTACTTAAGAGTTATTACAAAAGAAAGTACTAAATTAGAGTAAATATATATATAACGAAAACATAATAAAAACAGTAGTAGTAATAATAATAATAATCGTTGTCTGTTTCCCCCTTTACTTTTAGGAATCACGTAGTTACTTAGCGTCGTTCGCAACCCCCACCCTCCCGAGACGAATAGCAACGGGGCCCACCTGGCGGCTTGCCGGACAGCGGGGGCCACAGAATAGACCCGGCCCGGTGGCCAGATCCCTGTCCCCTCGTCCGCCAGTTCCGAGGGGACAGTCGCCAAGGTGGGGGGAGGTCAAGGTGTGCGTCTGAGGGTTTACGTGTTTCTAAATACACCGATCGACTCGTCGGCAAAATCGGTGGGACGGTCTGCAAAAGAAGCCTAGAGCAGCAAAGCAGAGCAGAGCAGAGCAATGCGGAGGAAAGCAGAGCAAGGCAAAGCAAAGCCCCGCTAGGGAAAAGAAAGTGGCATAAGGAAAAGCAAAGCACGGCCAGAAAAAAACAAAGGAAAAAGGGTAAAAAAAAAACAACCGAACAAACAAAACAACCAAAGCAAAGTAGGGCCAGAAAAAGCAAAGCAAAGCATGGCCAGGAAAGGCAAAGCAGAGCAAGGCAAAGCAAAGCAGAGCAAAACAGCACAAAGAAATGCATAGCAGAGCCAGGAACACAAAGCAAAGCAAAACAAAGGAAAGCATGGCGGGGGGGGGGGGGCGGTGGGGGGGGGGTTGGGGGGGGGGGGAGGGGGAAGAAAAACAAAAATGAGGGCCAGGGAATGCAAAGCACAGCAATGCAAAACAAAGCAAAGCAGCACAAGACAAAGCAAAGCACTGTCTGGAATTCAAGGCAAAGTGAAGCAAAGTAAAAGAAAGCAGGGCCAGAAAAGGAAAGAAAAGCAGGGGTAAGAAAAGCAAAGCAAAGCATGGCCAGGAAAGGCAAATGACAGTAAGGCAAAGCAAAGCAGAGCAAAGTAGCACAAGCAAAAACAAAGCAGGGCCAGGAAAGGTAGAGCAAAGGAAAGAAAGAAATTGAGGCAAGGCGAAGCACAGCGGGGGTAGGAAAACAAAGCAACGTAGAGAAGGAAAAGAGAAGCAGTGCCAGGAATACAAAGCAAAGCTAAACAAAGGAAAGCGTGGCCTGAAAAAGCAAAAGAAAGCATGCGCAGGGAAGGCAAAGCAGAGAAAGGGAAAGCAAGGCAGCACGAGGAAAACTAAAACAGTGTCAAAGAGGGAAGGCAAAGTAAAGCAAAACCAAACAAAGCACGGCCAGAAAAGCAGAGCAAGGCAAAGGAAAGCGAAGCAAAGTAGCACGAGGAAAAGCAAAGCATTGCCAGGAAAGACAAAGCAAACGAACCAAAGCAAAGCAATCTGAGGCAAAGCAAAGCAAAGCAGGGGCAGGAACAGCAGAGGAAAGGAGAGAAGGAAAAGCAAAAGTGTGCCCGGAAGAGCAGAGCAAAGCAAAGCAGAGCAAGGAAAAAGAAAGAGAAGCGAAGCAAATGTAAGGAGCTGGCGGCCAGCCCTCCTGCCGGTTCCCAGTGTCTGCGGGGCAAAGACCGCAGGGCCCTCATGCCGGGTAGAGCTGGCGGCCAGACTCGGACGGTGGCTGTACCCTGCTCGCCCGCTCCCCGGCCTCCCTGACACCTCATAGTCCGCCGTGACAGCGGGCAAGAACCATGTCTTGCTTTACCTGATTTTTTTTTTTTTTTTTTTTCCCCCCCTGCATTTATTTATTTATTTATTGATTGTTGCCTTCCATCCAATGTAGTTGTGGGAATCATGTATTTACTGATCGTCGTTCAAAACCTCACCCAACACCGTCCCCAGACGGGGAGCAGTGGGGACCGCCTAGCGGCGGGCCACACGGCTGGGGCCACAGAACTGACCATGTCGGGTGGCCGGGCCTGCTGCCCCCACCCTCGAGTTGCGAGGGGACAGTGTCCGGGCTGCGGGGAGGCCCAGCTGTGTGTCTGAGGGTTTATGCGTTCCTAAATATACCCGATCGCCTCATTGGCAAAATCGTCGGGACAGTCTGCAAAGGAAGCCTAGCGCAGCACAGGAGAGCAGAGCAATGAAGAGGAAAGCCGAGCAAGGCAAAGCAAAGCAGTGCAAACTTGTACAAGGAAAGTCCCAGCAGTGCCAGGAACCGTAGAGCAAAGTAACGAAAGCAGTTTGAGGCAAGGCAAAGCACAGCAGGGGTAGGACAAGCAGAGCAGAGCAGAGAAAGTAAAACCAAGAGGTGCCAGGAATACGAAGCAAAGCAAAACAAAGGAAAGCGTGGCCTGAAAAAGCATGGCCAGGAAAGGCAACGCAGAGCAAGGCAAAGCAAAGCAATGCAAACTCGTACAAGGAAAGTCCCAGCAGTGCCAGGAAACGTAGAGCAAAGTAAAGAAAGCAGTTTGAGGCGAGACAAAGCACAACAGGGGTAGGAAAAGCAAAGCAGAGCAGAGAAGGTAAAGCAAAGTCGTGGCAGGAATACGAAGCAAAGCAAAACAAAGGAAAGCATGGCCTGAAAAAGCATGGCCAGGAAAAGCAAAGCGTGGCCAGGAAAACCAAAGCAAAAAGGTCCAAAAATAAAACAAAGCAATGCAATGAAAATGTATCTATACTAAAATAAAACAAACAAACAAACAAACAAACAAAACAAAAAAACGCAAAAAAAAGACCAAGCAAAGCAGGGCCAGGAAAAGCAAAGAAAAGCGTGTCCAGGAAAGGCAAAGCGGTGCAAGGCAGAGCAAAGCAAAGGAAAGTAGCACAAGGAAAAGCAAAGCAGGGCCAGGAAATGTAGAGCAAAAGAAAGAAAGCAGTTTGAGGAGGCAAGGCAAAGCACAGCAGGGGTAGGAAAAACAGAGCAGAGCAGAGAAAGTAAAACCAAGAGGTGCCTGGAATAAAAAGCAAAGCAAAACAAAGGAAAGCGTGGCCTGAAAAAGCACGGACAGGAAAGGCAAAGCAGAGCAAGGCAAAGCAAAGCAGTGCAAACTCGTACAAGGAAAGTCCCAGCAGGGCCAGGAAAGGTAGAGCAAAGTAACGAAAGCAGTTGGAGGCAAGGCAAAGCAGAGCAGAGAAAGTAAAACCTAGAGGTGCCAGGAATACAAAGCGAAGCGAAGCAAGACAAAGGAAAGCGTGGCCTGAAAAAGCAAAAGAAAACACGGCCAGTGGAGGCAAAGCAGAGCAAGGCAAAGCAAAGCAGTGCAAACTCGTACAAGGAAAGTCCCAGCAGTGCCAGGAAAGGTAGAGCAAAGTAAAGAAAGCAGTTTGAGGCGAGGCAAAGCACAGCAGGGGTAGGAAAAGCAAAGCAGAGCAGAGAAGGTAAGACCAAGAGGCGCCAGGAATACGAAGCAAAGGAAAACAAAGGAAAGCATGGCCTGAAAAAGCATGGCCAGGAAAGGCAACGCAGAGCAAGGCAAAGCAAAGCAGTGCAAACTCGTACAAGGAAAGTCCCAGCAGTGCCAGGAAAGGTAGAGCAAAGTAAAGAAAGCAGTTTGAGGCGAGGCAAAGCACAGCAGGGGTAGGAAAAGCAAAGCAGAGAAGAGAAGGTAAAACCAAGAGGTGCCAGGAATACGAAGCAAAGGAAAACAAAGGAAAGCGTGGCCTGAAAAAGCATGGCCAGGAAAGGCAAAGCAGAGCAAGGCAAAGCAAAGCAGTGCAAACTCGTACAAGGAAAGTCCCAGCAGTGCCAGGAAAGGTAGAGCAAACTAACGAAAGCAGTTTGAGGCAAGGCAAAGCACAGCAGGGGTAGGAAAAGCAAAGCAGAGCAGAGAAGGTAAAGCAAAGCCGTGGCAGGAATACAAAGCAAAGCAAAACAAAGGAAAGCGTGGCCTGAAAAAGCAAAAGAAAACATGGCCCGTGGAGGCAAACTAGAGCAAGGCAAAGCAAAGCAAAGCAAAGCGAAGTAGCACGAGGAAAAGCATAACATTGCCAGGAAAGACAAAGCAAACAAAGCAAAGCAAAGCAATCTGAGGCAAAGCAAAGCAAAGCAGGGGCAGGAACAGCGGAGGAAAGTAGAGAAGGAAAAGCAAAAGTGTGCCCGGAAGAGCAGAGCAGAGCAAAGCAAAGCAGAGCAAGGAAAAAGAAAGAGAAGCGAAGCACATGTAAGGAGCTGGCGGCCAGCCCTCCTGCCGGTTCCCAGTGTCTGCGGGGCAAAGACCGCAGGGCCCTCATGCCGGGTAGAGCTGGCGGCCAGACTCGGACGGTGGCTGTACCCTGCTCGCCCGCTCCCCGGCCTCCCTGACACCTCTTAGTCCGCCGTGACAGTGGGCAAGAACCATGTCTTGCTTTACCTGGTTTTATCTTTATTTATTTATTTATTTATTTATTTATTTATTGTTGCCTTCCATCCAATGTAGTTGTGGGAATCATGTAGTTACTTACCGTCGTTGAAAACCTCACCCAACGCCGTCCCCAGACGAATAGCAGTGGGGCCCGCCTAGCGGCAGGCCACACGGCTGGGGCCACAGAACTGACCATGTCGGGTGGCCGGGCCTGCTGCCCCCACCCTCGAGTTGCGAGGGGACAGTGTCCGGGCTGCGGGGAGGCCCAGCTGTGTGTCTGAGGGTTTATGCGTTCCGAAATATAACGATAGCCTCATCGGCAAAATCGTCGGGACGGTCTGCAAAGGAAGCCTAGCGCAGCACAGGAGAGCAGAGAAATGAAGAGGAAAGCCGAGCAAGGCAAAGCAAAGCAGTGCAAACTCGTACAAGGAAAGTCCCAGCAGTGCCAGGAAACGTAGAGCAGAGTAAAGAGAGCAGTTTGAGGCGAGGCAAAGCAAAGCAGGGGTAGGAAAAGCAAAGCAGAGCAGAGAAGGTAAAGCAAAGCCGTGGCAGGAAAACAAAGCGAAGCAAGACAAGGGAAAGCATGGCCTGAAAAAGCATGGTCAGGAAAGGCAACGCAGAGCAAGGCAAAGCGAAGCAGTGCAAGCTTGTACAAGGAAAGTCCCAGCAGTGCCAGGAAACGTAGAGCAAAGTAAAGAAAGCAGTTGGAGGCGAGGCAAAGCACAGCAGGTGTAGGAAAAGCAAAGCAGAGCAGAGAAAGTAAAACCAAGAGGTGCCAGGAATACAAAGCAGAGCAAGACAAAGGAAAGCGTGGCCTGAAAAAGCGTGGCCAGGAAAGGCAAAGCAGAGCAAGGCAAAGCGAAGCAGTGCAAACTCGTACAAGGAAAGTCCCAGCATTGCCAGGAAACGTAGAGCGAAGTAAGGAAAGCAGTTTGAGGCAAGGCAAAGCACTGCAGGCGTAGGAAAAGCAGAGCAGAGCAGAGAAAGTAAAACCAAGAGGTGCCAGGAATAAAAGCAGAGCAAGACAAAGGAAAGCGTGGCCTGAAAAAGCATGGCCAGGAAAAGCAAAGCGCAGCGAGGAAAACCAAAGCCAAAAGGTCCAAAAATAAAACAAAGCAATGCAATGAATATGTATCTAAAGTAAAAAAAAAAAAAAAAAAAAAAAAAAAAGGCAAAAAAGACAACAAGCAAAGCAGGGCCAGGAAAAGCAAAGTAAAGCGTGTCCAGGAAAGGCAAAGCGGTGCAAGGCAGAGCAAAGGAAAGGAAAGTAGCACAAGGAAAAGCAAAGCAGTGCCAGGAAATGTAGAGCAAAAGAAAGAAAGCAGTTTGAGGAGGCAAGGCAAAGCACAGCAGGGTTAGGAAAAGAAAGCAACGTAGAGAAGGAAAAGCAAAGCAGTGCCAGGAATACAAAGCAAAGCAAAACAAAGGAAAGCATGGCCTGAAAAAGCATGGCCAGGAAAGGCAACGCAGAGCAAGGCAAAGCAAAGCAGTGCGAACTCGTACAAGGAAAGTCCCAGCAGTGCCAGGAAACGTAGAGCAAAGTAAAGAAAGCAGTTTGAGGCGAGGCAAAGCACAGCAGGGGTAGGAAAAGCAAAGCACAGCAGAGAAGGTAAAGCAAAGCCGTGGCAGGAATACAAAGCGAAGCAAAACAAAGGAAAGCATGGCCTGAAAAAGCATGGCCAGGAAAGGCAACGCAGAGCAAGGCAAAGCAAAGCGGTGCAAACTCGTACAAGGAAAGTCCCAGCAGTGCCAGGAAACGTAGAGCAAAGTAAAGAAAGCAGTTTGAGGCGAGGCAAAGCAGAGCAGGGGTAGGAAAAGCAAAGCAGAGCAGAGAAAGTAAAACCAAGAGGTGCCAGGAATACGAAGCGAAGCAAGACAAAGGAAAGCATGGCCTGAAAAAGCAGGGCCAGGAAAAGCAAAGCGCAGCGAGGAAAACCAAAGCAAAAAGGTCCAAAAATAAAACAAAGCAATGCAATGAATATGTATCTAAAATTAAAAAAAAAAAAAAATAAAAAAAAAGGCAAAAAAGACAACAAGCAAAGCAGGGCCAGGAAAAGCAAAGTAAAGCGTGTCCAGGAAAGGCAAAGCAGTGCAAGGCAGAGCAAAGCAAAGTGAAGTAGCACAAGGAAAAGCAAAGCAGTGCCAGGAAAGACAGAGCAAACAAAGCAAAGCAAAGCAATCTGAGGCAAAGCAAAGCAAAGCAGGGGCAAGAAAAGCAGAGGAAAGTAGAGAAGGAAAAGCAAAAGTGTGCCCGGAAGAGCAGAGCAAAGCAAAGCAGAGCAAGGAAAAAGAAAGAGAAGCGAAGCAAATGTAAGGAGCTGGCGGCCAGCCCTCCTGCCGGTTCCCAGTGTCTGCGGGGCAAAGACCACAGGGCCCTCATGCCGGGTAGAGCTGGCGGCCAGACTCGGATGGTGGCTGTACCCTGCTCGCCCGCCCCCGGCCTCCCTGACACCTCATAGTCCGCCGTGACAGTGGGCAAGAACCATGTCTTGCTTTACCTGGTTTTATCTTTATTTATTTATTTATTTATTGATTGTTGCCTTCCATCCACTGTAGTTGTGGGAATCATGTAGTTACTGATCGTCGTTCAAAACCTCACCCAACACCGTCCCCAGACGGGCAGCAGTGGGGCCCGCCTAGCGGCAGGCCACACGGCTGGGGCCACAGAACTGACCATGTCGGGTGGCCGGGCCTGCTGCCCCCACCCTCGAGTTGCGAGGGGACAGTGTCCGGGCTGCGGGGAGGCCCAGCTGTGTGTCTGAGGGTTTATGCGTTCCGAAATATACCGATCGCCTCATCGGCAAAATCGTCGGGACGGTCTGCAAAGGAAGCCTAGCGCAGCACAGGAGAGCAGAGAGATGAAGAGGAAAGCCGAGCAAGGCAAAGCAAAGCAGTGCAAACTTGTACAAGGAAAGTCCCAGCAGTGCCAGGAACCGTAGAGCAAAGTAAAGAAAGCAGTTGGAGGCGAGGCAAAGCACAGCAGGGGTAGGAAAAGCAAAGCAGAGCAGAGAAAGTAAAACCAAGAGGTGCCAGGTATACGAAGCGAAGCAAGACAAAGGAAAGCGTGGCCTGAAAAAGCATGGCCAGGAAAGGCAACGCAGAGCAAGGCAAAGCAAAGCAGTGCAAACTCGTACAAGGAAAGTCCCAGCAGTGCCAGGAAACGTAGAGCAAATTTACGAAAGCAGTTTGAGGCAAGGCAAAGCACAGCAGGGGTAGGAAAAGCAGAGCAGAGCAGAGAAAGTAAAACCAAGAGGTGCCAGGAATACGAAGCGAAGCAAGACAAAGGAAAGCGTGGCCTGAAAAAGCATGGCCAGGAAAGGCAACGCAGAGCAAGGCAAAGCAAAGCAGTGCAAACTCGTACAAGGAAAGTCCCAGCAGTGCCAGGAAACGTAGAGCAAAGTAAAGAAAGCAGTTTGAGGCGAGACAAAGCACAACAGGGGTAGGAAAAGCAAAGCAGAGCAGAGAAGGTAAAGCAAAGTCGTGGCAGGAATACGAAGCAAAGCAAAACAAAGGAAAGCATGGCCTGAAAAAGCATGGCCAGGAAAAGCAAAGTGTGGCCAGGAAAACCAAAGCAAAAAGGTCCAAAAATAAAACAAAGCAATGCAATGAAAATGTATCTATACTAAAATAAAACAAACAAAGAAACAAACAAAACAAAAAAACTCAAAAAAAAGACCAAGCAAAGCAGGGCCAGGAAAAGCAAAGAAAAGCGTGTCCAGGAAAGGCAAAGCGGTGCAAGGCAGAGCAGAGCAAAGGAAAGTAGCACAAGGAAAAGCAAAGCAGGGCCAGGAAATGTAGAGCAAAAGAAAGAAAGCAGTTTGAGGAGGCAAGGCAAAGCACAGCAGGGGTAGGAAAAACAGAGCAGAGCAGAGAAAGTAAAACCAAGAGGTGCCTGGAATAAAAAGCAAAGCAAAACAAAGGAAAGCGTGGCCTGAAAAAGCACGGACAGGAAAGGCAAAGCAGAGCAAGGCAAAGCAAAGCAGTGCAAACTCGTACAAGGAAAGTCCCAGCAGGGCCAGGAAAGGTAGAGCAAAGTAACGAAAGCAGTTGGAGGCAAGGCAAAGCAGAGCAGAGAAAGTAAAACCTAGAGGTGCCAGGAATACAAAGCGAAGCGAAGCAAGACAAAGGAAAGCGTGGCCTGAAAAAGCAAAAGAAAACACGGCCAGTGGAGGCAAAGCAGAGCAAGGCAAAGCAAAGCAGTGCAAACTCGTACAAGGAAAGTCCCAGCAGTGCCAGGAAAGGTAGAGCAAAGTAAAGAAAGCAGTTTGAGGCGAGGCAAAGCACAGCAGGGGTAGGAAAAGCAAAGCAGAGTAGAGAAGGTAAAACCAAGAGGCGCCAGGAATACGAAGCAAAGGAAAACAAAGGAAAGCGTGGCCTGAAAAAGCAAAAGAAAGCATGCGCAGGGAAGGCAAAGCAGAGAAAGGGAAAGCAAGGCAGCAGGAGGAAAACTAAAACAGTGTCAAAGAGGGAAGGCAAAGTAAAGCAAAACCAAACAAAGCACGGCCAGAAAAGCAGAGCAAGGCAAAGGAAAGCGAAGCAAAGTAGCACGAGGAAAAGCAAAGCATTGCCAGGAAAGACAAAGCAAACGAACCAAAGCAAAGCAATCTGAGGCAAAGCAAAGCAAAGCAGGGGCAGGAACAGCAGAGGAAAGGAGAGAAGGAAAAGCAAAAGTGTGCCCGGAAGAGCAGAGCAAAGCAAAGCAGAGCAAGGAAAAAGAAAGAGAAGCGAAGCAAATGTAAGGAGCTGGCGGCCAGCCCTCCTGCCGGTTCCCAGTGTCTGCGGGGCAAAGACCGCAGGGCCCTCATGCCGGGTAGAGCTGGCGGCCAGACTCGGACAGTGGCTGTACCCTGCTCGCCCGCTCCCCGGCCTCCCTGAACCCTCATAGTCCGCCGTGACAGCGGGCAAGAACCATGTCTTGCTTTACCTGATTTTTTTTTTTTTTTTTTCCCCCCTGCATTTATTTATTTATTTATTTATTCTTGCCTTCCATCCAATGTAGTTGTGGGAATCATGTAGTTACTGATCGTCGTTCAAAACCTCACCCAACACCGTCCCTAGACGGGGAGCCGTGGGGACCGCCTAGCGGCGGGCCACACGGCTGGGGCCACAGAACTGACCATGTCGGGTGGCCGGGCCTGCTGCCCCCACCCTCGAGTTGCGAGGGGACAGTGTCCGGGCTGCGGGGAGGCCCAGCTGTGTGTCTGAGGGTTTATGCGTTCCGAAATATACCGATAGCCTCATCGGCAAAATCGTCGGGACGGTCTGCAAAGGAAGCCTAGCGCAGCACAGGAGAGCAGAGAAATGAAGAGGAAAGCCGAGCAAGGCAAAGCAAAGCAGTGCAAACTCGTACAAGGAAAGTCCCAGCAGTGCCAGGAAAGGTAGAGCAAAGTAAAGAAAGCAGTTTGAGGCGAGACAAAGCACAACAGGGGTAGGAAAAGCAAAGCAGAACAGAGAAGGTAAAGCAAAGTCGTGGCAGGAATACGAAGCAAAGCAAAACAAAGGAAAGCATGGCCTGAAAAAGCATGGCCAGGAAAGGCAACGCAGAGCAAGGCAAAGCAAAGCAGTGCAAACTCGTACAAGGAAAGTCCCAGCAGTGCCAGGAAACGTAGAGCAAAGTAAAGAAAGCAGTTTGAGGCGAGACAAAGCACAACAGGGGTAGGAAAAGCAAAGCAGAGCAGAGAAGGTAAAGCAAAGTCGTGGCAGGAATACGAAGCAAAGCAAAACAAAGGAAAGCATGGCCTGAAAAAGCATGGCCAGGAAAAGCAAAGCGTGGCCAGGAAAACCAAAGCAAAAAGGTCCAAAAATAAAACAAAGCAATGCAATGAAAATGTATCTATACTAAAATAAAACAAACAAAGAAACAAACAAACAAAACAAAAAAACGCAAAAAAAAGACCAAGCAAAGCAGGGCCAGGAAAAGCAAAGAAAAGCGTGTCCAGGAAAGGCAAAGCGGTGCAAGGCAGAGCAGAGCAAAGGAAAGTAGCACAAGGAAAAGCAAAGCAGGGCCAGGAAATGTAGAGCAAAAGAAAGAAAGCAGTTTGAGGCGAGACAAAGCACAACAGGGGTAGGAAAAGCAAAGCAGAGCAGAAAAGGTAAAGCAAAGTCGTGGCAGGAATACGAAGCAAAGCAAAACAAAGGAAAGCATGGCCTGAAAAAGCATGGCCAGGAAAAGCAAAGCGTGGCCAGGAAAACCAAAGCAAAAAGGTCCAAAAATAAAACAAAGCAATGCAATGAAAATGTATCTATACTAAAATAAAACAAACAAAGAAACAAACAAAACAAAAAAACTCAAAAAAAAAGACCAAGCAAAGCAGGGCCAGGAAAAGCAAAGAAAAGCGTGTCCAGGAAAGGCAAAGCGGTGCAAGGCAGAGCAGAGCAAAGGAAAGTAGCACAAGGAAAAGCAAAGCAGGGCCAGGAAATGTAGAGCAAAAGAAAGAAAGCAGTTTGAGGAGGCAAGGCAAAGCACAGCAGGGGTAGGAAAAACAGAGCAGAGCAGAGAAAGTAAAACCAAGAGGTGCCTGGAATAAAAAGCAAAGCAAAACAAAGGAAAGCGTGGCCTGAAAAAGCACGGACAGGAAAGGCAAAGCAGAGCAAGGCAAAGCAAAGCAGTGCAAACTCGTACAAGGAAAGTCCCAGCAGGGCCAGGAAAGGTAGAGCAAAGTAACGAAAGCAGTTGGAGGCAAGGCAAAGCAGAGCAGAGAAAGTAAAACCTAGAGGTGCCAGGAATACAAAGCGAAGCGAAGCAAGACAAAGGAAAGCGTGGCCTGAAAAAGCAAAAGAAAACACGGCCAGTGGAGGCAAAGCAGAGCAAGGCAAAGCAAAGCAGTGCAAACTCGTACAAGGAAAGTCCCAGCAGTGCCAGGAAAGGTAGAGCAAAGTAAAGAAAGCAGTTTGAGGCGAGGCAAAGCACAGCAGGGGTAGGAAAAGCAAAGCAGAGCAGAGAAGGTAAGACCAAGAGGCGCCAGGAATACGAAGCAAAGGAAAACAAAGGAAAGCATGGCCTGAAAAAGCATGGCCAGGAAAGGCAACGCAGAGCAAGGCAAAGCAAAGCAGTGCAAACTCGTACAAGGAAAGTCCCAGCAGTGCCAGGAAAGGTAGAGCAAAGTAAAGAAAGCAGTTTGAGGCGAGGCAAAGCACAGCAGGGGTAGGAAAAGCAAAGCAGAGAAGAGAAGGTAAAACCAAGAGGTGCCAGGAATACGAAGCAAAGGAAAACAAAGGAAAGCGTGGCCTGAAAAAGCATGTCCCGGAAAGGCAAAGCAGAGCAAGGCAAAGCAAAGCAGTGCAAACTCGTACAAGGAAAGTCCCAGCAGTGCCAGGAAAGGTAGAGCAAACTAACGAAAGCAGTTTGAGGCAAGGCAAAGCACAGCAGGGGTAGGAAAAGCAAAGCAGAGCAGAGAAGGTAAAGCAAAGCCGTGGCAGGAATACAAAGCAAAGCAAAACAAAGGAAAGCGTGGCCTGAAAAAGCAAAAGAAAACATGGCCCGTGGAGGCAAACTAGAGCAAGGCAAAGCAAAGCAAAGCAAAGCGAAGTAGCACGAGGAAAAGCATAACATTGCCAGGAAAGACAAAGCAAACAAAGCAAAGCAAAGCAATCTGAGGCAAAGCAAAGCAAAGCAGGGGCAGGAACAGCGGAGGAAAGTAGAGAAGGAAAAGCAAAAGTGTGCCCGGAAGAGCAGAGCAGAGCAAAGCAAAGCAGAGCAAGGAAAAACAAAGAGAAGCGAAGCACATGTAAGGAGCTGGCGGCCAGCCCTCCTGCCGGTTCCCAGTGTCTGCGGGGCAAAGACCGCAGGGCCCTCATGCCGGGTAGAGCTGGCGGCCAGACTCGGACGGTGGCTGTACCCTGCTCGCCCGCTCCCCGGCCTCCCTGACACCTCTTAGTCCGCCGTGACAGCGGGCAAGAACCATGTCTTGCTTTACCTGGTTTTATCTTTATTTATTTATTTATTTATTTATTTATTTATTTATTTATTTATTGTTGCCTTCCATCCAATGTAGTTGTGGGAATCATGTAGTTACTGATCGTCGTTCAAAACCTCACCCAACACCGTCCCTAGACGGGGAGCCGTGGGGACCGCCTAGCGGCGGGCCACACGGCTGGGGCCACAGAACTGACCATGTCGGGTGGCCGGGCCTGCTGCCCCCACCCTCGAGTTGCGAGGGGACAGTGTCCGGGCTGCGGGGAGGCCCAGCTGTGTGTCTGAGGGTTTATGCGTTCCGAAATATACCGATAGCCTCATCGGCAAAATCGTCGGGACGGTCTGCAAAGGAAGCCTAGCGCAGCACAGGAGAGCAGAGAAATGAAGAGGAAAGCCGAGCAAGGCAAAGCAAAGCAGTGCAAACTCGTACAAGGAAAGTCCCAGCAGTGCCAGGAAAGGTAGAGCAAAGTAAAGAAAGCAGTTTGAGGCGAGGCAAAGCACAACAGGGGTAGGAAAAGCAAAGCAGAGCAGAGAAGGTAAAGCAAAGTCGTGGCAGGAATACGAAGCAAAGCAAAACAAAGGAAAGCGTGGCCCGAAAAAGCATGGCCAGGAAAGGCAACGCAGAGCAAGGCAAAGCAAAGCAGTGCAAACTCGTACAAGGAAAGTCCCAGCAGTGCCAGGAAACGTAGAGCAAAGTAAAGAAAGCAGTTTGAGGCGAGACAAAGCACAACAGGGGTAGGAAAAGCAAAGCAGAGCAGAGAAGGTAAAGCAAAGTCGTGGCAGGAATACGAAGCAAAGCAAAACAAAGGAAAGCATGGCCTGAAAAAGCATGGCCAGGAAAAGCAAAGCGTGGCCAGGAAAACCAAAGCAAAAAGGTCCAAAAATAAAACAAAGCAATGCAATGAAAATGTATCTATACTAAAATAAAACAAACAAACAAACAAACAAACAAACCAAAAAAACGCAAAAAAAAGACCAAGCAAAGCAGGGCCAGGAAAAGCAAAGAAAAGCGTGTCCAGGAAAGGCAAAGCGGTGCAAGGCAGAGCAGAGCAAAGGAAAGTAGCACAAGGAAAAGCAAAGCAGGGCCAGGAAATGTAGAGCAAAAGAAAGAAAGCAGTTTGAGGCGAGACAAAGCACAACAGGGGTAGGAAAAGCAAAGCAGAGCAGAGAAGGTAAAGCAAAGTCGTGGCAGGAATACGAAGCAAAGCAAAACAAAGGAAAGCATGGCCTGAAAAAGCATGGCCAGGAAAAGCAAAGCGTGGCCAGGAAAACCAAAGCAAAAAGGTCCAAAAATAAAACAAAGCAATGCAATGAAAATGTATCTATACTAAAATAAAACAAACAAACAAACAAACAAACAAACCAAAAAAACGCAAAAAAAAGACCAAGCAAAGCAGGGCCAGGAAAAGCAAAGAAAAGCGTGTCCAGGAAAGGCAAAGCGGTGCAAGGCAGAGCAGAGCAAAGGAAAGTAGCACAAGGAAAAGCAAAGCAGGGCCAGGAAATGTAGAGCAAAAGAAAGAAAGCAGTTTGAGGCGAGACAAAGCACAACAGGGGTAGGAAAAGCAAAGCAGAGCAGAGAAGGTAAAGCAAAGCCGTGGCAGGAATACAAAGCAAAGCAAAACAAAGGAAAGCGTGGCCTGAAAAGCAAAAGAAAACATGGCCAGTGGAGGCAAAGCCGAGCAAGGCAAAGCAAAGCCCTGCTAGGGAAAAGAATGCGGCATAATGAAAAGAAATGACAAGCAGGGCCAGGCAAAGCAAAGCGCGGCCAGGAAAACCAAAGCAAAGAGGTCCAAAAATAAAAAAAAGCAATGCAATGAATGTGTAACTATATTAAAAAAACAAAAAAAAAAAAACAAAAAAACAAAAAACGCAAAAAAAAGACCAAGCAAAGCAGAGCCAGGAAAAGCAAAGTAAAGCATGTCCAGGAAAGGCAAAGCAGTGCAAGGCAGAGCAAAGCAAAGGAAAGTAGCACAAGGAAAAGCAAAGCAGTGCCAGGAAATGTAGAGCAAAAGAAAGAAAGCAGTTAGAGGAGGCAAGGCAAAGCACAGCAGGCGTAGGAAAAGCAAAGCAGAGCAGAGAAGGTAAAGCAAAGCCGTGGCAGGAATACAAAGCAAAGCAAAACAAAGGAAAGCGTGGCCTGAAAAAGCAAAAGAAAGCATGGCCAGTGGAGGCAAAGCAGAGCAAGGCAAAGCAAAGCAAAGCAAAGCAAAGTAGCACGAGGAAAAGCAAAGCATTACCAGGAAAGACAAAGCAAACAAAGCAAAGCAAAGCAACCTGAGGCAAAGCAAAGCAAAGCAGGGGCAGGAACAGCAGAGGAAAGCAGAGAAGGAAAAGCAAAAGTGTGCCCGGAAGAGCAGAGCAGAGCAAAGCAAAGCAGAGCAAGGAAAAACAAAGAGAAGCGAAGCAAATGTAAGGAGCTGGCGGCCAGCCCTCCTGCCGGTTCCCAGTGTCTGCGGGGCAAAGACCGCAGGGCCCTCATGCCGGGTAGAGCTGGCGGCCAGACTCGGACGGTGGCTGTACCCTGCTCGCCCGCTCCCCGGCCTCCCTGACACCTCATAGTCCGCCGTGACAGCGGGCAAGAACCATGTCTTGCTTTACCTGGTTTTATCTTTATTTATTTATTTATTTATTTATTTATTTATTTATTTATTTATTCTTGCCTTCCATCCAATGTAGTTGTGGGAATCATGTAGTTACTTACCGTCATTGAAAACCTCACCCAACGCCGTCCCCAGACGGGTAGAAGTGGGGCCCGCCTAGCGGCAGGCCACACGGCTGGGGCCACAGAACTGACCATGTCGGGTGGCCGGGCCTGCTGCCCCCACCCTCGAGTTGCGAGGGGACAGTGTCCGGGCTGCGGGGAGGCCCAGCTGTGTGTCTGAGGGTTTATGCGTTCCGAAATATACCGATCGCCTCATCGGCAAAATCGTCTGGACGGTCTGCAAAGGAAGCCTAGCGCAGCAAAGGAGAGCAGAGAAATGAAGAGGAAAGCCGAGCAAGGCAAAGCAAAGCAGTGTAAACTTGTACAAGGAAAGTCCCAGCAGTGCCAGGTAACGTAGAGCAAAGTTACGAAAGCAGTTTGAGGCAAGGCAAAGCACAGCAGGGGTAGGAAAAGCAGAGCAGAGCAGAGAAAGTAAAACCAAGAGGTGCCAGGAATACGAAGCGAAGCAAGACAAAGGAAAGCGTGGCCTGAAAAAGCATGGCCAGGAAAGGCAAAGCAGAGCAAGGCAAAGCAAAGCAGTGCAAACTCGTACAAGGAAAGTCCCAGCAGGGCCAGGAAACGTAGAGCAAAGTAAAGAATGCAGTTTGAGGCGAGGCAAAGCACAGCAGGGGTAGGAAAAGCAGAGCAGAGCAGGAAAAGTAAAACCAAGAGGTGCCAGGAATACGAAGCGAAGCAAAACAAAGGAAAGCATGGCCGGGGGGGGGTGGGGGGGGGTTGGGTGGGGGGGGAGGGGGAAGAAAAACAAAAATGAGGGCCAGGGAATGCAAAGCACAGCAATGCAAAACAAAGCAAAGCAGCAGAAGACAAAGCATAGCACTGTCAGGAATTCAAGGCAAAGTGAAGCAAAGTAAAACAAAGCAGGGCCAGAAAAGGAAAGAAAAGCAGGGGTAAGAAAAGCAAAGCAAAGCATGGCCAGGAAAGGCAAATGACAGTAAGGCAAAGCAAAGCAGAGCAAAGTAGCACAAGCAAAAACAAAGCAGGGCCAGGAAAGGTAGAGCAAAGGAAAGAAAGAAATTGAGGCAAGGCGAAGCACAGCGGGGGTAGGAAAACAAAGCAACGTAGAGAAGGAAAAGCGAAGCAGTGCCAGGAATACAAAGCAAAGCTAAATAAAGGAAAGCGTGGCCTGAAAAAGCAAAAGAAAGCATGCGCAGGGAAGGCAAAGCAGAGAAAGGGAAAGCAAGGCAGCAGGAGGAAAACTAAAACAGTGTCAAAGAGGGAAGGCAAAGTAAAGCAAAACCAAACAAAGCACGGCCAGAAAAGCAGAGCAAGGCAAAGGAAAGCGAAGCAAAGTAGCACGAGGAAAAGCAAAGCATTGCCAGGAAAGACAAAGCAAACAAAGCAAAGCAAAGCAATCTGAGGCAAAGCAAAGCAAAGCAGGGGCAAGAACAGCAGAGGAAAGCAGAGAAGGAAAAGCAAAAGTGTGCCCGGAAGAGCAGAGCAAAGCAAAGCAGAGCAAGGAAAAAGAAAGAGAAGCGAAGCAAATGTAAGGAGCTGGCGGCCAGCCCTCCTGCCGGTTCCCAGTGTCTGCTGGGCAAAGACCGCAGGGGCCTCATGCCGGGTAGAGCTGGCGGCCAGACTCGGACGGTGGCTGTACCCTGCTCGCCCGCTCCCCGGCCTCCCTGACACCTCATAGTCCGCCGTGACAGCGGGCAAGAACCATGTCTTGCTTTACCTGGTTTTTTTTTTTTTTTTTTTTCCCCCTGCATTTATTTATTTATTTATTTATTCTTGCCTTCCATCCACTGTAGTTGTGGGAATCATGTATTTACTGATCGTCGTTCAAAACCTCACCCAACACCGTCCCCAGACGGGGAGCAGTGGGGACCGCCTAGCGGCGGGCCACACGGCTGGGGCCACAGAACTGACCATGTCGGGTGGCCGGGCCTGCTGCCCCCACCCTCGAGTTGCGAGGGGACAGTGTCCGGGCTGCGGGGAGGCCCAGCTGTGTGTCTGAGGGTTTATGCGTTCCTAAATATACCGATAGCCTCATTGGCAAAATCGTCGGGACAGTCTGCAAAGGAAGCCTAGAGCAACACAGGACAGCAGAGCAATGAAGAGGAAAGCCGAGCAAGGCAAAGCAAAGCAGTGCAAACTTGTACAAGGAAAGTCCCAGCAGTGCCAGGAACCGTAGAGCAAAGTAACGAAAGCAGTTTGAGGCAAGGTAAAGCACAGCAGGGGTAGGACAAGCAGAGCAGAGCAGAGAAAGTAAAACCAAGAGGTGCCAGGCATACGAAGCAAAGCAAAACAAAGGAAAGCGTGGCCCGAAAAAGCATGGCCAGGAAAGGCAACGCAGAGCAAGGCAAAGCAAAGCAGTGCAAACTCGTACAAGGAAAGTCCCAGCAGTGCCAGGAAACGTAGAGCAAAGTAAAGAAAGCAGTTTGAGGCGAGACAAAGCACTGCAGGGGTAGGAAAAGCAAAGCAGAGCAGAGAAGGTAAAGCAAAGTCGTGGCAGGAATACGAAGCAAAGCAAAACAAAGGAAAGCATGGCCTGAAAAAGCATGGCCAGGAAAAGCAAAGCGTGGCCAGGAAAACCAAAGCAAAAAGGTCCAAAAATAAAACAAAGCAATGCAATGAAAATGTATCTATATTAAAATAAAACAAACAAACAAACAAACAAACAAAACAAAAAAACGCAAAAAAAAGACCAAGCAAAGCGGGGCCAGGAAAAGCAAAGAAAAGCGTGTCCAGGAAAGGCAAAGCGGTGCAAGGCAGAGCAGAGCAAAGGAAAGTAGCACAAGGAAAAGCAAAGCAGGGCCAGGAAATGTAGAGCAAAAGAAAGAAAGCAGTTTGAGGAGGCAAGGCAAAGCACAGCAGGGGTAGGAAAAACAGAGCAGAGCAGAGAAAGTAAAACCAAGAGGTGCCTGGAATAAAAAGCAAAGCAAAACAAAGGAAAGCGTGGCCTGAAAAAGCACGGACAGGAAAGGCAAAGCAGAGCAAGGCAAAGCAAAGCAGTGCAAACTCGTACAAGGAAAGTCCCAGCAGGGCCAGGAAAGGTAGAGCAAAGTAACGAAAGCAGTTGGAGGCAAGGCAAAGCAGAGCAGAGAAAGTAAAACCTAGAGGTGCCAGGAATACAAAGCGAAGCGAAGCAAGACAAAGGAAAGCGTGGCCTGAAAAAGCAAAAGAAAACACGGCCAGTGGAGGCAAAGCAGAGCAAGGCAAAGCAAAGCAGTGCAAACTCGTACAAGGAAAGTCCCAGCAGTGCCAGGAAAGGTAGAGCAAAGTAAAGAAAGCAGTTTGAGGCGAGGCAAAGCACAGCAGGGGTAGGAAAAGCAAAGCAGAGCAGAGAAGGTAAAACGAAGAGGCGCCAGGAATACGAAGCAAAGGAAAACAAAGGAAAGCATGGCCTGAAAAAGCATGGCCAGGAAAGGCAAAGCAGAGCAAGGAAAAGCAAAGCAGTGCAAACTCGTACAAGGAAAGTCCCAGCAGTGCCAGGAAACGTAGAGCAAACTAACGAAAGCAGTTTGAGGCAAGGCAAAGCACAGCAGGGGTAGGAAAAGCAAAGCAGAGCAGAGAAGGTAAAGCAAAGCCGTGGCAGGAATACAAAGCAAAGCAAAACAAAGGAAAGCGTGGCCTGAAAAAGCAAAAGAAAACATGGCCAGTGGAGGCAAACTAGAGCAAGGCAAAGCAAAGCAAAGCAAAGCGAAGTAGCACGAGGAAAAGCAAAGCATTGCCAGGAAAGACAAAGCAAACAAAGCAAAGCAAAGCAATCTGAGGCAAAGCAGAGCAAAGCAGGGGCAGGAACAGCAGAGGAAAGTAGAGAAGGAAAAGCAAAAGTGTGCCCGGAAGAGCAGAGCAGAGCAGAGCAAAGCAGAGCAAGGAAAAAGAAAGAGAAGCGAAGCAAATGTAAGGAGCTGGCGGCCAGCCCTCCTGCCGGTTCCCAGTGTCTGCGGGGCAAAGACCGCAGGGCCCTCATGCCGGGTAGAGCTGGCGGCCAGACTTGGACGGTGGCTGTACCCTGCTCGCCCGCTCCCCGGCCTCCCTGACACCTCATAGTCCGCCGTGACAGCGGGCAAGAACCATGTCTTGCTTTACCTGGTTTTATCTTTATTTATTTATTTATTTATTTATTTATTGTTGCCTTCCATCCAATGTAGTTGTGGGAATCATGTAGTTACTTACCGTCGTTGAAAACCTCACCCAACGCCGTCCCCAGACGAATAGCAGTGGGGCCCGCCTAGCAGCAGGCCACACGGCTGGGGCCACAGAACTGACCATGTCGGGTGGCCGGGCCTGGTGCCCCCACCCTCGAGTTGCGAGGGGACAGTGTCCGGGCTGCGGGGAGGCCCAGCTGTGTGTCTGAGGGTTTATGCGTTCCGAAATATACCGATCGCCTCATCGGCAAAATCGTCGGGACGGTCTGCAAAGGAAGCCTAGCGCAGCACAGGAGAGCAGAGAAATGAAGAGGAAAGCCGAGCAAGGCAAAGCAAAGCAGTGCAAACTGGTACAAGGAATGTCCCAGCAGTGCCAGGAACCGTAGAGCAAAGTAAAGAAAGCAGTTTGAGGCGAGGCAAAGCACAGCAGGGGTAGGAAAAGCAAAGCAGAGCAGAGAAAGTAAAACCAAGATGTGCCAGGAATAAAAGCAGAGCAAGACAAAGGAAAGGGTGGCCTGAAAAAGCATGGCCAGGAGAAGCAAAGCGCGGCGAGGAAAACTAAAGCCAAAAGGTCCAAAAATAAAACAAAGCAATGCAATGAATATGTATCTAAGGTAAAAAAAAAAAATAAAAAATAAAAAAAAAAGGCAAAAAAAACCAACAAGCAAAGCAGGGCCAGGAAAAGCAAAGTAAAGCGTGTCCAGGAAAGGCAAAGCAGTGCAAGGCAGAGCAAAGCAAAGGAAAGTAGCACAAGGAAAAGCAAAGCAGTGCCAGGAAATGTAGAGCAAAACAAAGAAAGCAGTTTGAGGAGGCAAGGCAAAGCACAGCAGGGGTAGGAAAAGAAAGCAACGTAGAGAAGGAAAAGCAAAGCAGTGCCAGGAATACAAAGCAAAGCTAAATAAAGGAAAGCATGGCCTGAAAAAGCATGGCCAGGAAAGGCAAAGCAGAGCAAGGCAGAGCAAAGCAGTGCGAACTCGTACAAGGAAAGTCCCAGCAGTGCCAGGAAAGGTAGAGCAAAGTAACAAAAGCAGTTTGAGGAGGCAAGGCAAAGCACAGCAGGGGTAGGAAAAGCAAAGCAGAGCAGAGAAAGTAAAACCAAGAGGTGACAGGCATACGAAGCAAAGGAAAACAAAGGAAAGCATGGCCTGAAAAAGCATGGCCAGGAAAGGCAACGCAGAGCAAGGCAAAGCAAAGCAGTGCAAACTCGTACAAGGAAAGTCCCAGCAGTGCCAGGAAAGGTAGAGCAAAGTAACAAAAGCAGTTTGAGGAGGCAAGGCAAAGCACAGCAGGGGTAGGAAAAGCAAAGCAGAGCAGAGAAGGTAAAACCAAGAGGTGCCAGGAATACGAAGCGAAGCAAAGCAAGACAAAAGAAAGCGTGGCCTGAAAAAGCAAAAGAAAACATGGCCAGTGGAGGCAAAGCAGAGCAAGGCAAAGCAAAGCAAAGCAAAGTAGCACGAGGAAAAGCAAAGCATTGCCAGGAAAGACAAAGCAAACAAAGCAAAGCAAAGCAATCTGAGGCAAAGCAGAGCAAAGCAGGGGCAAGAACAGCAGAGGAAAGTAGAGAAGTAAAAGCAAAAGTGTGCCCGGAAGAGCAGAGCAGAGCAAAGCAAAGCAGAGCAAGGAAAAAGAAAGAGAAGCGAAGCAAATGGAAGGAGCTGGCGGCCAGCCCTCCTGCCGGTTCCCAGTGTCTGCGGGGCAAAGACCGCAGGGCCCTCATGCCGGGTAGAGCTGGCGGCCAGACTCGGACGGTGGCTGTACCCTGCTCGCCCGCTCCCCGGCCTCCCTGAACCCTCATAGTCCGCCGTGACAGCGGGCAAGAACCATGTCTTGCTTTACCTGGTTTTATCTTTATTTATTTATTTATTTATTTATTGATTGTTGCCTTCCATCCACTGTAGTTGTGGGAATCATGTAGTTACTGATCGTCGTTCAAAACCTCACCCAACACCGTCCCCAGACGGGGAGCAGTGGGGACCGCCTAGCGGCGGGCCACACGGCTGGGGCCACAGAACTGACCATGTCGGGTGGCCGGGCCTGCTGCCCCCACCCTCGAGTTGCGAGGGGACAGTGTCCGGGCTGCGGGGAGGCCCAGCTGTGTGTCTGAGGGTTTATGCGTTCCGAAATATACCGATCGCCTCATCGGCAAAATCGTCGGGACGGTCTGCAAAGGAAGCCTAGCGCAGCACAGGAGAGCAGAGAAATGAAGAGGAAAGCCGAGCAAGGCAAAGCAAAGCAGTGCAAACTTGTACAAGGAAAGTCCCAGCAGTGCCAGGTAACGTAGAGCAGAGTAAAGAAAGCAGTTGGAGGCGAGGCAAAGCACAGCAGGGGTAGGAAAAGCAGAGCAGAGCAGAGAAGGTAAAACCAAGAGGTGTCAGGTATACGAAGCGAAGCAAGACAAAGGAAAGCGTGGCCTGAAAAAGCATGGCCCGGAAAGGCAAAGCAGAGCAAGGCAAAGCGAAGCAGTGCAAACTCGTACAAGGAAAGTCCCAGCAGTGCCAGGAAACGTAGAGCGAAGTAAGGAAAGCAGATTGAGGCAAGGCAAAGCACTGCAGGGGTAGGAAAAGCAGAGCAGAGCAGAGAAAGTAAAACCAAGAAGTGCCAGGAATAAAAGCAGAGCAAGACAAAGGAAAGCGTGGCCTGAAAAAGCATGTCCCGGAAAGGCAAAGCAGAGCAAGGCAAAGCAAAGCAGTGCAAACTTGTACAAGGAAAGTCCCAGCAGTGCCAGGAAACGTAGAGCAAATTTACGAAAGCAGTTTGAGGCGAGGCAAAGCACAGCAGGGGTAGGAAAAGCAGAGCAGAGCAGAGAAAGTAAAACCAAGAGGTGCCAGGAATACGAAGCGAAGCAAGACAAAGGAAAGCGTGGCCTGAAAAAGCATGGCCAGGAAAGGCAAAGCAGAGCAAGGCAAAGCAAAGCAGTGCAAACTCGTACAAGGAAAGTCCCAGCAGGGCCAGGAAACGTAGAGCAAAGTAAAGAAAGCAGTTGGAGGCGAGGCAAAGCAGAGCAGGGGTAGGAAAAGCAAAGCAGAGCAGAGAAAGTAAAACCAAGAGGTGCCAGGAATACGAAGCAAAGTAAGACAAAGGAAAGCATGGCCTGAAAAAGCAGGGCCAGGAAAAGCAAAGCGCGGCCAGGAAAACCAAAGTAAAAAGGTCCAGAAATAAAACAAAGCAATGCAATGAATATATATCTAAAGTAAAAAAAAAAAAAAAAAAAAAAAAAAAAAAAAGCAAAGCAGGGCCAGGGAAAGCAAAGTAAAGCATGTCCAGGAAAGGCAAAGCAGTGCAAGGCAGAGCAAAGCAAAGTGAAGCAGCACAAGGAAAAGGAAAGCAGTGCCAGGAAATGTAGAGCAAAAGGAAGAAAGCAGTTTGAGGAAGCAAGGCACAGCACAGCAGGGGTAGGAAAAGCAAAGCAGAGCAGAGCAGAGAAGGTAAAGCAAAGCCGTGGCAGGAATACAAAGCGAAGCAAGACAAAGGAAAGCGTGGCCTGAAAAAGCAAAAGAAAACATGGCCAGTGGAGGCAAAGCAGAGCAAGGCAAAGCAAAGCAAAGCGAAGTAGCACGAGGAAAAGCAAAGCATTGCCAGGAAAGACAGAGCAAACAAAGCAAAGAAAAGCAATCTGAGGCAAAGCAAAGCAAAGCAGGGGCAAGAACAGCAGAGGAAAGTAGAGAAGGAAAAGCAAAAGTGTGCCCGGAAGAGCAGAGCAGAGCAGAGCAAAGCAGAGCAAGGAAAAACAAAGAGAAGCGAAGCAAATGTAAGGAGCTGGCGGCCAGCCCTCCTGCCGGTTCCCAGTGTCTGCTGGGCAAAGACCGCAGGGGCCTCATGCCGGGTAGAGCTGGCGGCCAGACTCGGATGGCTAAACAATATATAGGGGTGGCTGGCCGGGGTGGTGGGGCCGGCTGCTCGGGAATAGGCTGGGCATCGGTCAGCGGGTGGTGAGCAATTGCATTGTGCATCACTTGTTTTCTTACACATTATTATTGTTAATACTATTATCATTATCACTATTATTATTATTATTGTTATTATTATATTCCTTATATTCCTTATATTATTATATTCCTGTCTTAATAAACTGTCTTTATCTCAACTCACCGGCTTCACTTTCCCGTTTCTCTCCCCCATCCCAGAGAGGGAGGGGGGAGGGTGAGCGAACGACTGTGTGGTGTTTAGCTGCCAGCCGGGTTAAACCACAACATGGCTGTACCCTGCTCGCCCGCTCCCCGGCCTCCCTGACACCTCATAGTCCGCCGTGACAGTGGGCAAGAACCATGTCTTGCTTTACCTGGTTTTATCTTTATTTATTTATTTATTTATTTATTGATTGTTGCCTTCCATCCAATGTAGTTGTGGGAATCATGTAGTTACTGATCGTCGTTCAAAACCTCACCCAACACCGTCCCCAGACGAATAGCAGTGGGGACCGCCTAGCGGCAGGCCACACGGCTGGGGCCACAGAACTGACCATGTCGGGTGGCCGGGCCTGCTGCCCCCACCCTCGAGTTGCGAGGGGACAGTGTCCGGGCTGCGGGGAGGCCCAGCTGTGTGTCTGAGGGTTTATGCGTTCCGAAATATACCGATCGCCTCATCGGCAAAATCGTCGGGACGGTCTGCAAAGGAAGCCTAGCGCAGCACAGGAGAGCAGAGAAATGAAGAGGAAAGCCGAGCAAGGCAAAGCAAAGCCCTGCTAGGGAAAAGAATGCGGCATAATGAAAAGAAATGACAAGCAGGGCCAGGCAAAGCAAAGCGCGGCCAGGAAAACCAAAGCCAAAAGGTCCAAAAATAAAACAAAGCAATAAAATGAATATGTATCTATATTAACAAAAAAAAAAAAAAAAAAAAGAAGAAGAAGAAAAAAAGAAACAACAACAACAACAAAAAAAAAGCAAAGCAATCTGAGGCAAAGCAATCTGAGGCAAAGGAAAGCAAAGCAGGGGCGAGAACAGCAGAGGAACGCAGAGAAGGAAAAGCAAAACTGTGCCCGGAAGAGCAGAGCAAAGCAAAGCAAAGCAAGGAGAAACAAAGAGAAGCGAAGCAAATGCAAGGAGCTGGCGGCCAGCCCTCCTGCCGGTTCCCGGCGTCTGCGGGGCAAAGACCGCAGGGCCCTCATGCCGGGTACGGTCGGCAGTGCAAAGGGAAGAAATGCGAGACGAAGGAAAGCCTCGGAAGGAAAAGAAAGCCTTATCAGGAAAAGCAGAGTCAAGCAGGGTCAGGAAAAGCAACGCGTAGCAGTGGCAGGAGAAGCATATCGAAGCAAAACAGTGCTGTGAAAACGAAACGTGTAGTTGCTTAGCGTGGTGCAAAGTCGCTCCCCCCCAGCCCAACCCGCCCCAGGCGAATAGGGGCCGGTAGCCGGGCTACGGGGAGGCGGGTGTTCGAGAAGGCGAGCTCGCGGCCGCGGCCCCCGGTTGCCTCGGGCCGCCCGTCGCTCTGACGTCAGAGGCAAACGCCTGGCCGAGAACGGCGTCCGGGTCTACCCGGAAGCCGAAGGACGCATGCGCGCGCATGTCCAAAGGCGTCCGTCGGTTGGTCGGTCGGTCGGTCAAGCGATTCCCGAGTGGGTCCGCCCAGGCGAAAAGCACCGAAAAGTGCCGGAAAGGTGCGAAAAGGCCCGAAAAGGTCCGAAAAGGGCCGGAACGGCCCGTACGAAAAGCGAAGGAAGGCAGACCGACCGACGGCGTTCGGTCCCGGCCGGCGGGTCTGCCGGTGTCCTCCTGCGGTTGCCGGGTGTACCGCGTCCTCCTGTGGCCGCCTAGTCTCCCCGTGTCCTCCTGCGGCCGCCGGGTCTATGCGGTCGCCGTGTTTGCATAGCCCGTGGCGACCTGTAGGGGTCGCTGCAGCGGGGCCGGCCGCGAGAACGGCGTCGGGGTCTGCCCGGCACCGGCGGACGCGCGCGCGCACGTCCAAAGGCATCCGTCTGTCGGTCGGTCGCGCGGTTCCCGAGTGGGTCCGTCCACGCGAAAAGCACCGAATAGCGCCGGAAAGGGCCGAAAAGGTCCGAAAAGGGCCGAAAAGGGCCGGAACGGCCCGTACGAAAAGCGAAGGAAGGCAGACCGACCGACGGCGTTCGGTCCCGGCCGGCGGGTCTGCCGGTGTCCTCCTGCGGTCGCCGGGTGTGCCGCGTCCTCCTGTGGCCGCCTAGTCTCCCCGTGTTCTCCTGCGGCCGCCAGGTCTACCGGGTCCCCCCG
>NW_028154060.1:2500-14759 GCF_964211835.1 Anser anser | reverse complement strand
TTACACTTTTCTCTTTTCTTACTCCTCAGTTGTCAGTGGTGAAAGATCTTTTTATCTCAATCCTTCATTGTCTGCATTTTATTTAAAAAGTAGTCTGTAAAGCTTTCAGCATATCTCAATGCAGCTGAAAATGGAACAATTTTTTTCATGTTAGCTGCACTCTTCATTCAATTTCTTCTAGGATGGAGGAAATACCTCCTGACAAGAATAAATGGCTGTTTTGTTATCTAATTATTTCTGTTTCCCTTATTAAAATAAAAAATTATTTATACTACATTTAATTACGTTCTCTATGTGACCCTTCAGTGATTTACAAGGCTAAGGGTATTAAAACTTTTATTGCCTTTCTGTATATTTATTTGTTTATTTTCCATCTGCTATTCCATCCTCAAATTTAAAACAAAATATTTTACTTACTACAATCAGTATCAGAGAAATATGTTAGTCATCATTTTCAAATCTTTCTCTCATGTCTTGTCAATGGCTTAGATATCTTCACCGTAGAGATAATATATCCTCATCATACTTTCTTCTGTAGATTTTCTTCCATTGTATAGGGATTTATATATATATATATATATACATATTTTTTTTTTTTCACTGCCAATGATTATTGGCTTTAGCAGAAGACTTTGCTCTTTCCTGAAGTTTGGCATTGTAATAACTTGTTTCCCCTCTAACATATTTTACCCTTTCATTTTTCAGGTTGGAGGAAAACATAAAAAAATTAGTGTTTTATTCTCACACTTTAAATATGTAATGGCAAAATACTGTGCTGTGACTATTTAATGCTTTCTTGTACTCCATGTAAAACTGCTGCAGAAGGCATTATGTCTGGGGTTTAGTTATGAGTGAGGCACTTGGAGTACAATGACACTCTCAGTGAACCTCCAATGCATGGATTTTCTAAGTAGGCACAAACAGACTGTAGCAATACTTAAATTAATGATGAACTAGTAGAGGCATGTTTGAAAGGTAGATTTAGAACCAAAAATAGATCAAGTTTGTTTCAAACTAAATTACCCATTGTAATTATACTTCCATATAGCATCACGTAGCATCCATGACTCATTAATATAAAATGGCATAGAAAAAATATTGCAAGATTACTGTTGTTGTTCTTTCTCTAAAATCTACATCTTCTAAGAGATTTTTTTTTCCCAAATACTACATGAAATAGAGTCATTTTTTTTTTGACAGTGGTAGTTATTAGGCATATATGTGAGCTTTTTCACCTTCTTCCCTTAATTCCTGGAGAAACAAAAAAAGATTCATTTCTGTTATCAGTCTGAAGTGGCTGCTGTAAAGCTAAATTCATAAATGTTTCTGTTGAGGACATTTTCTGCTCTCAGCTAGAAAAAAAAAAGTGTATTTTAACATTAAAAACTGTGTTATTGTATTTTTCCTCCTCTTCTTGCTCTTCTCACAAAGATTAAGAGTATAAGGTCAGTAGAGTTCATTAGATAATTTTATCTGACCTCCATGTTTACTAATAGACCTTTGGATTTATCCCAGCAGCAATACTGACTAAAGTAAATCTCAATGAATTTAGGCCATGCTTCGTTCACAATCACCTCTTTGTGCCTCATCATAGCCCACGGTTCCTAGAGGGACATTTTCTTTCTTTACCAGCTTTTCAGTTATCCAGTTTTACAGCATTCTTTTAAAACATGAAAACACCCGCCCTCCCAACCCCCCAATATCAGAAGGGCAAAGGAAGCTATGCAAAGGATTAATCTCACCTAATTTAGATATCCACTCCACAGGCTCTATAACAGATAGACAGACTCCCTTTACAGACAACTGAAAGAAACAGGCACTTTCAGGTTATGACTCATTTAGCTTATTTTAAATGTCTGTGTTAAGACAACATGAATCATATCTCATTAATGTAAAGAGAAGCCGCAGAAAGTTTTCAGATGTTGGAGGTTTTCTACTCATGCCCTGTTTATGCATTCCAAATATATTACCTTTTTTTTTTTTTTTTTCTTTTTTTTTCCCACAGTACTGATGAGGGCTTAACACTAATACTTAACTAATGGGCCTCAAAATTCTTGCAGAATCTCTGATTTCCAAGAAACCATTTCAATTTCTGTAATTATGACTGTGTTCCTTGTACCAAAAATGTATTCAGTGATGATTCTTTGGCTGATATTTATTTGTACTACAATAGAAACTGGAAATCTTAAAACCCTGTTTGGCTAGGTCAAATCTAAACAGGAAATGTTATAATCTCAGTCCAGACTGGCTAAGTGTTTGAATATATTAGGGAAGGAGGAAAAAAAAAATACTAATTTTAGGAGAAAAGAGGAATCATAGAAAAAGCGATATTAATAGGGATTTTTTCTTTTTTATTCAATGAAGTACATAAGCACTCACAAGCAATGTAAAACATTTTTCTTACACTTTATCAGATTAATACCTTTTTTTTATGAAATAAAAAATTTATAGAACAAGCTAAAGTATATGCAAGCTAAATTTTGGAAAATATAGAATAAAAAATTATTAGAAATATTTGTGATTTTTTATATTTTTTCCACAGATATGACTACAACATTCTTCTGTGACACAAGTTAATCTTTTTTTATTCAAATATTTTGGTGCATATATTCCAGTACAAGATGGTATCAAAAGTTACATAGTTTGTCCCTTTAACACCATCTGTTGTGCTTCGGGATACTTATAAAATGGATAATATTATTTAAAAAAAAAAAATCAAAGTTATATGATTTTAACAAGAATATTTTAGAACATTCAGTAGAGAAATGATTGAAAAGTACCATAATTTCTAGGAGGTCATTCAAACAGGTCCTGCACTAATATTTTTTAAAGGAACTAAGTAGCTCTTAGAAGATAGTGAAGAGCTGTGAATGAATAAAAATGTTGGTTAAAAGACAGAAAAATTAGTAATTGTAAATTACCTTTTTTCTGTGGTGAAGGAAGGTCAGTCCTGCATTATATCAAAGTCTGTAGTGGGATCAGTGCTGTTCCATGTATTCGTAAATATTCTAGTGAAATTACAGTACTTTTTAATAGTTTTATCATATACAAGCAGTGTAAAGATGAGGGTTACCTGTGAGGCACATTGGCTAACAGGGTATGACCATTCACTACAAATGAACAGAAAATGGGACATAGAAAAAAATGTCCTTAACCTGGGCTGCATTAGGAATAGTGTTGCCAGCAGGTCAAGGGAGGTGATCCTCCTCCTCTACTCAGCCCTGGTGAGGCCACACCTGGAGTACTGTGCCCAGTTCTGGGCTACCCAGTACAAGGGGGTATGTAGAACTACTGGAGCGAGTTCAGAGGAGGGCTACTAAGATGATTAGGGGACTGGAGCTCCTGTTGTATGAGGACAGGCTGAGAGAACTGGGCCTGTTTCGCCTGGAAAAGAGAAGACTGAGGGGAGACCTCAGCAGTGTGTATAAATATGTGAGGGGAGGGTGTCGAGAGGATGGAGCCAGTCTCATTTGTGCCCAGCAACAGGACAAGAGGCAATGGGCACAAACTGAAGCACAGGGGGTTCTGGCTGAATATGAGAGGGCATTTCTTTACTGTCAGGGTGACAGAACACTGGAACAGGTTGCCCAGCGAGGTTGTGGTGTCTCCTCAGGAGATATTCAAAACCTGCCTGGATGACATCCGGTGCAATGTGCTCTAGGTGATCCTGCTTGGCAGAGGGGTTGGACTAGATGATCTCCAGAGGTCGTGTCCAACCCTGTCCATTCTGTGATTCTATGATGACCTTGGAATACGATTCTGAAGCTGCTGTAGACAATTTTAGGGAAACGTCAAATTAGTCTTATATACAGATCAATAAAACAAGTAGCAAATTACTGAGGCCAGAATAGAGATATAAACAGGAAAGGTCATTATACCTCTATACATCCATAGAGTGTGTCCTATCACACAGTCTGTGCAGTTCTGGTTCCCCTTCTCATAAAGGGTATAGCTGAGCAGTGAAAGGATCATAGAAAAGTGAGAAGTTTGTTCAAAGTTACAGAATACGTTCCCACTGGAAAACTGACTAAATAAACCAGGAGTCTTAACTGGAAAGGGGGAGATATGTCACATATCTCAGAAACTGTAGGTAACATTGAGAGGCTTAGTAAGGATCAGTTGTTCTCTCTCTCTTCCATTAGAAGAACTAGGAGCTGAAGACCGTAAACATAGATTTATTTATTTATTTATTTATTTATTTATTTATTTATTTATTTTAAGGCAGAGAAGAAGAGAGAGCTCATCTCAAACTATGTAGTGAAGCTGCAAAATTCCCTGATGAAGGAAGGATATGTGAAAAAGATACTTTCAAGAGTAGTATGGAAAAGTTCATAGAAGAGAAATGTGTGAAGGACTTTGCAATGACTTTGCCTTATATCATCAAGAAATTGTTGAGCCACCAGTAACCAGATGCAGGAAAAGCAGTCAGGAAGAGCACTATTATATGTAGTCATAAAAGTGTAACTATGTGTTGTGCCTGTTCTTATATTTCCTCTTAAGCCTCCGTGTACAGCCAGGTGTTGTGCTTGATAGAGCTTATTCTGACCCAGCAGTCCTCAGAAAACTGATATAAAACCTCTGAATTCTATTAGAAATATTCCAAAAATCGGTAGTACTTTATGATGTGGTCATTACATTTTGTTAAATGGTGATTTTAAGAAATTACAAAAGTATAAGTGGAAAGAATGTTGCTAATTACCATATTTTGATAGGAAAAAAAGGAATCTAGGTACACTGAATCTGCTTGCAACTGAGATGTTTTTTAACAACTTCAGGGCAAGGACTGTGATATAATGTGCAGAGCCTATTTCATAAAGTCCATAATATAAAAAGACACAATAGTTAACATAGTGTACAATGGCAAAAAAAAAAAAAAAAAGGAAATCTAACATAGTAGAAAGCTCTACAAAAGCATTTGATGCTGAATGTAAATGACTGCTGGAGCTGTTAACATTCAAATTGGAAAAGGTTGCAGAGCCAATGTCTATATATAAAATGAGAATCAACAAAGAACTTTAATTATAATTATATATATATACTGAAATCCCTCACACTAGATAAACAATTTGAAGGGATTTGTCATAACTTCAAGTAATTTAAATAGTGAAGATGACACATGGAAACAAACAAAACAAAAAAAAAAACAGTGGCTGATGTTGAGATCCTGTACTGCCTCTGTATACATAATATGGCAGCAAAACGGTCCATATGAGGTGGTGAGGGTGGGAGGGTCAGCCTATGGAGATGCAGCAGCACAACAGAATGTAAATGCAGATTCAGAATAAAAATAGTCTGAGGACAAGCACAGCTAATTAATGTAGCATTCTTCTCCTGTGTGACTCTTTGTTATGTCTCATGATTATTTTGCTGTAATCTTGCAGTCAGGAGACCTCCCACAGCTAATTTGACACCTCTGCATTCTGAGATTGCTACCCAAAGACTGTTTGGCATACCATAATGAATAAGTGTCTGTTTTCTATTTCAAGGATTATGAAAGGGAATCATTGCTCCATCCCATCTCTACTGGAAGTTCTTCACATCTGTTACTTTGCTCTCTAATGAATCTCTACATTTTCACGGTTACTTATTTGTGGCAGCTCTAAATATTCTAGATGAAATTAAGCAGTTTAAAAACGTCTTTGTTCAGGGAGAAAAACATACTTTAAATTCTAATCTTTATAAAAATATTCATTAATAAAATAAATCTGATTATAAATATAGAGAGATGTTAAAGGCACACATGATATGAGGAAATTAGATAATGGTCTCTCACTGACATTCAGTGAGAACTGGGTGCTTAACTCTTGTTTATGCCACGTCACCAAGCCTATACACAAGCTAGTCATGAGGAAAAACTTTCTAATGATACAGATAGTGAAACACTCCAGAAGACTGGAGAACAGCTGGAGCAGACTGCTGGCCTTTGTTGTTGGCAACTACGCAAACATCTGTCACCATGACCTAAAATGATCCTGTACTGAATCAGAAGGACAGATTAAATTAAATTCCATGTCCTTTTCAACCCTATAAGTATATAGTTGTATTTGTGGAATTATTATTATTTTATTTTTATGTGTAACTCAAGTCTGTAAGGTTCAGGGCCTGGGGAACAAGCATATATTGAAGAAAGCAAACGTAACATTACTGAGCTGGTGAAGTACAGAACTGGCACAAGAAAAAGAATACTGGCAGTAGAATTTCTTAGTATAAAGTGAGTTCAGCATGCTGATTTTTGATCAGTAAGATTATTTTAGATTTTGTTAAAATGTGTGCAACCCTAGAGAGCTGCTAGATCAGCTTCTAGCAGCAAATATGGTGTCATACCTCTCCAGGTATTCAGTTCTCCTAGATTTAAATAAATAAATAAATGAATAGATAGATAGACAGACAGATAGATAGACAGACAGGCAAACAGGTAGATAGATAGATAAAACCCTAGGAAATCATTGAATCATTGAATGATAATATGCTTTGGGTTGGAAAGAACCTTAAAGATCATCTAATTCCAACCCTCCTGCCATGGGCAGGGACACCTTGCACTCAACCAGGTTGCTCAAATCTTTTAGTTGAAGGTGATAAGGTTTAGAGAAAAAAAAAATATCTTAAAATCCAACTCTGCAGTAGAAACATGTATTTAATAATCTTTATTGAAGATCACTTATTTTTTCCCTTTATTTTCATTTTGTTTTATTTATTTATTTATTTTGTGAATCAGAACTCAAGCATCTAAAAGCTAATTAACTAATTTTATAAAGTTTCCAAACCTAAAATTCTTCAAAAACCCTTTCAGGTTTTTAGTCTTGGTTTTGTATAGGAAAACATGGGACATATGTTTTGTCTTGATTTCTTGGGAAGACAACAACTAACATAAGCCCTACAGGTCTTAGTGTTCCCACAGAAAGGACTTATAACAGATTTCTTCAGTCAATGAGAAAAGAAACAAAGAACAACACTATAAAGAGACAAAACCTTGACTAGTATGTAGAGTTATAAACTTCCAGAAGGTGTGGGAATTTCAAGTATGTACAACAGTACCATGCAGAGTTCACTCTTGGTTGATTAAAAAACTACTTGAACTGCAGCAACAAGAGCCAGGACATCAATTATGTTAGTATACAGTGTTAAAAGGTATTCTGTGACAGTATAGAGTTAATCGCCTGGTAACTTCTTCCCATTTGTGTTTCTAACTGCATTCAAAGTTGACATTAGGGCCAAGTAAGTCAGTTCTTCAGCTCTAAGTACTAACTATGAAAAAACAGAATATGAAGACAGGTGATTGGGAAGATCTTTTTCTTGTAAATAATCACTAGACCATCATATGCCATCTTATTTCATTATGTGTTTTTTTTTCCAGTCTTTAGAGAAAGGAGGTTGGTTATGAGGTTAGCAGAACCATGTCTGTAGGTTTTAGTAAAGTTATTAAAGGAATGATCTTGGTCTATGTATAAGAGTACGAGGTTCAAAAAAGAGGATTTTCATGAACCTTTGGATCTTAGGTAACTGTAGTGAGTAGAAAAGGGAGAAGATATTCTGATCATCAAGAAAAAATGAGATAAGTGAAAAATTAGCCATAGTGCCAAAAAAAAAAAAAAAGTGAGATAATTAGGTAATTGGGATTTGCTCAGCTAAGAGAATACAAAATAACATACAGAAAAAGCTGCTGATGCCTGGTCAATTTTCCCTCTTGTGAGGAAAATTTACCTTAAAAAAGCCAAATTAAGTTGGGGGCAAACCCACAGATATCAAATTGTCAATGTTTCTTAGTGGACTATGAGCTGCATTACTCAGAGCTGAATTGGTTCTGCCTGTGGCATAGCTGAGGGGAGGAATATAACTGGTGACTTCTCTTGGCAATGAATTTGGGTAAAAGTGAAGAAGGGATTCTTCCAGGACTAGGTTTAAGGAAGTCCTCACCTCTTCCTGGTTCTCTCCACCACCAACATACTGTGATAGACAGTAATTGAGAGTGAACTGAATTATGGGATATAGCCCCAGAGATGGCCAGGTGTTTCTAGGAATTCCCAGATGCAATGTAGTAGCATAGGCCTGATGGCAACTTTCATCTACATACAGGGTTTACTGCAGGTCCCCACCATTGGAACTGGACTACAGAGGAAGAAAAAATTACTGCCAGATAGTTGATGCCTGGACAAGTACCTTGTAATTTTCTTATTTAGTTAGAAATAAATATTTTCTTCGAGTAGGAAAATTTTTTGAAATAATCTAACAGAAGCACATTAATCCAAAGAAATAAAATGAATAGAGAAAAAAATGAGGGGGGGAAAAAGTAGAAAATGACACTTAATGAATACTTCCTGGTATATTTTCTTGGTGAATGCTGTGAAAATCAGAAAGACCTTTATCTCATAACTTTCTTCACTAGTGGAGACTGATAGTTACCAAAGTGTCTTCACAGCTATCTTCTATTTCTGAAATATATAAGAATTGCCAATATGCATGAGTGCTAAATGAATTATGTTTACCTGTTGTTAACATTTGAATGTGTGCGGACAAAAGGAGCAATAATAATGCCTAGATGTTTCATAATGAATGTAACTTCTTTTAAATTTATGAAGAATGGGTAGAAAACTTAACAATGAGACATTCAAAAAATAGAGTTGTAGTTTAACCTGGCAGGCAGAAAAGTACCATGCAGATGCTCACTCGCTCTCCTCAGGTGTGATAGGGGAGAGAATCAGAAAGGTAAAAGTGTGAGAACTCACAGGTTGAGATAAAGATAGTTCACTAGGTAAAGCAAAAGCCAAACAAAGAATTCTATTTCACAGCAGCAGGCAGGTGTTCAGCCACTTCCAGGAAGGCAGGGCTTATTTCATGTAACAGCTTTTTGGGAAGACAAACACCATCACTCTGAATGTCCCCCTCCCTTCCTCCTTCAGCTTTTGTTGCTAAGCATGATGCCATATGGTATAGAATATCCCTTTGGCCAGTTTGGATCATCTGTCCTGGCTGTGTCCCCTCCCATCTCCTTGTGCACCCCCAACCTCCTCGTTGACAGGACAGCATAAGAAGAAGAAAAGTCCCTGGCTCTGTGTAAGCACTGCTCTGCAACAACTAAAAACAGTGTTATGTGATCACCGCTATTTTCATCAAACAACAACAACAATAAAACCAGCATCACACAAGCCTCTATGAAGAAAATTAACTCTATCCCAGCCAAAACCATGACAAGCAGGTATGCCAAGAAGGCCAAAATATATAATAAAACTAACCTATTAAGGGAAAAAGTAAATCTGTGTCATGCATGGTATGAAAATCTTAGTATAAAACACCTTATGACAGTATTTCAATGGCACTCAAAAAAAAAAAAAGAAAAAAAGCACTTTTTAAGAATGCTGGAGAATATTTGCTGAAGTTAAAATAACTTTTTTTTTTCTTTTTTTTTTTTTTTTTCCATAGTTTCACATGGAAAATATGCACACGTGAAAGCTGGTAGACTCAGATTATATCTATTTAGGGATAATAACAGAACCCACTAATAGTGGATTATTGGCGAATACATTTACAAAATAAAGAGCACAGAACCATGGTGGGCAGATAACAAAGAGAATAGTGGTTGGAAAGAAGGAAGAAGAGGAGGAAAGAAGGGAAAACAGAGAAATGGAAAAGGGAACGAGAGAGAAAGGGAAAGAGAGGAAAAGGGGTAAGGATAAACAGAGAAAAAAAAGAGAGGATAAGGAAGGAAAGGAAGGAAAGTAGAGGGGGGAGTCAGAGAAGTGGAGAAAAAGAGAAAGAATAAAAGAGATAAAATAGAATCTTTAGAAATCACAGATGTTTGTGAAGCACTTATCAAAACTAGATGGCCACTAGTTTCTGAAAAATAAGATTATTTTAGGGCAAAGCTATCTAAGGATCACACAGTTAGTTAGTTTAGACCAAAATGTCATGTTTTCATTTGTGCAAATCTATTCTTCTGACTTTTTTTTTTTTTTTTTTTTGCATTCCCTCACCACTGTTTCTGACATGAAAATACCTTAGCAGGAAGTGGTGACCAGAATGCTTTCAGACTAGACGAAGTCTTGCTAATGTCATCTAAGTCAAAGATTTTTTCTGGTGAAAACCTGCAATTGCTATTAAGCGGTTTGTTTAAATGAATTTTAAAGGATTATCTGGCCAACTTACATTGTCAGTGAGATACCAGTCTCATATCAAAAGCAACATTAGGGAGGTTGATATTAGAAGAAAAAATATATAATATTAAATAGACTTTTTAATAGGTATTTGTGTGTGTTTATGTATATATATGTATATACACACTAAACAAAATAGCTTCACATATTGTCATTAAACATAAAAAGATAATTAAAAATATCTAGCTAAAATAGCTAAATCCCTTTGAGTGACTTAATGCCTTAATTGCTTCAAGTAATTTTACTCAAAATGCTTGACAAATTAAAAATATTTCTCAAATTCACAGTAAAACATAAGAACACATCATTTTTTTAAAAGGCAGTAATAGGCTGAGAAGAATAGAGACAAACATATTTTGGGGAATTTGAAATTTTGTGAGAATTGAAGTACCTCACAACACAGCCACTTTTTGGAACTTTTCTTTCAATACTTAATAAATAAATAAATAAATAAATAATCCAGCAATACTAAACCTTTCTCTTGTTTTTATTGCTTTAATACTGGAATTGTAGTTAGATTTCATATAAAATTTTATCCATAATATTAAGAATAATAGACTACGAAGTAGTAATAGTATGACATGTGAAATTGTTTCATAAAGAGTTTCACAGTTTCAGTGTTTACTGTTATTTAGAATGAAGCTACATTCAAAATAATGAAATGTCTGTTCTTTGCAGAATTATAGGCTTGACTCTACTTCCTCTGCTCCTGGCACGCAAGACAGTTAAGAATGCAGTCAACGGGTACCTTTTACCTCCCAGATTTTCCTGATAGATCACACTCTGGATGTTCTTTGGTGACAGTTTATACTTTTGGGAAAAAAAAAAAAAAAAAACAAAAAACAAAACGTGAAACACCTTTGTCAGAAGCACTCCTGTTGATTCTTGGCAGACTTCAGACCCATGGGACTCAGGCAGTTAAGTCTATAGTAATTACATATAATTTCCTAAAAAAGTGTCTAACCTCTTGTTCTTTTTGTTTTCTTATTTTATGAAATAGAAATAACCTAAGAAAAGTCATGTAAAACACCTGTAACAACTGGAAAAGAGCATTTCAGAGGTATTGTGAGACTGAAATACCTAGCGTTTTCTGTAATTCTGGAAAGTCTTGATGGAAGGTTTTGTTTTTCCACTTATTCTGAGTACAATTGTTTAATGTTGTAGAAATTCATTCATTGGGAAATGCTCCAGAAACACAATATACTCCTGTATTAGTACAGTAGAATCAGTCCTGGACTCTAGAAGTATATCAGCCTGCAATCATCTCCAGAAGAGTTAAAAACAATATAAATCACTGAAGAAAACCAAGGACACGGTGCCCTGATGACTCTGTTCCATCTTGGAATGAATAAATCCTTGGCTCAAAAAGCTGACTTTTAGCCAAGGTACTGTACAGTAGGTTTATTTTTTGGCATGTTTTTATCACCTCTGAAAAAGTACAAGGTGATCATAGAGAAACGGTTGAAGTAGAACAAGGGCAGAAAAAAATAAACAGTTATGACTAAGAAAAAGTCCATAGAGTTCTAGCTGTAGTGAACATTTTATTCTTAGATGAAGGGACTTAGCTGTGTGCTAGGAAAACCTATCTTCTAGCAACGTTAGAAATTATACTGTGACAGACCTCAGTTCTATGCTTTATATCTGCCTGAGTAAATTAATCATGACATGGTAAGTAGACATGGTCCCTAGAATTTGGACTAGACTGATGTTGATTTTGAATGTTATACTTCACTAAAGTTATTTTTTGATACTATACCAGTGGTTATCAGAAATGTTAATGTTTTTAGTATAACAACAACCATTTAAGAGAGATCAGAACCCTGTAAAAGCAGAAGAGGAGCTCAAGTACCAAAGTCATGACTGAAATTGAGAGAGAGATTTACAATTTGCTTAAAGCAAAGGAATGAAAGTGATCCTATATTCAGCATGAAATGGCTTTATTAGAAACAAAAGGTGAGTTTGAAGTTGTTGGTAATTGTAGTAATAACAGAAATAAAGACAAGAATATGTATGTTTGCAAAATTGTGGACTATATGCCCTATCCTAAAATATGATCTAACTAGCATTTTAATTAACAGATTCCTCTATCTGACATTGACTCTGTGTTAATT